>NC_084734.1:20070845-20298345 GCF_033978785.1 Entelurus aequoreus
AACTGCTTTACGGTAGACTAAACGTGACTGCTGTTGTTGTGTGTTGTTACCGCGCTGGGAGGACGTTAATGAAACTGCCTAACAATAAACCCACATAAGAAACCAATAACTCTCTCTCCTTGTTGTGCACTCTACTCTCTAAAAGCCGTCGATGTTATGACGTCATTGGGCAGGCAAGCTGCTGGGAAAGCGGACGTGAGAACGGCTGTCCCCACTCAGGTCCGCATTGAAATGGAGGGGGCGTGGCCTCCAGCTCCAGCTGAATACCGGGAGTTTGTCGGGAGAAAATCTCTGCCGGGAGGTTGTCGGGAGAGGCGCTGAATAACGGGATTCTCCCGCTAAAAACGGGATGGTTGGCAAGTATGCATTATGATGCAATAGGTACATACAGCTAGCATAAACAGCATGTTGGCATCAATTAGCTTGCAGTCATGCAATAACATCAACAAAACTCACGTTTGTGCATTCGTGCACAGTATAAAACATTTGGTGGACAAAATGAGACGGGCATAAAACACAGCGTCGGACAAAAGTTATGAGTATAAACAAACTGTTGAGTCACAGTCCACACAATAGTGAGTTCAAGGGCCGCTGAAATTAGTAGGACAAAACGCCGCTCGCAAATACTCTCATCAGTGAAGCATAAACACAAACTTACTCAACAGTGGGCTTTCTAACAATTAGGAACGTTTGTGTCGTGTTTGTCCTCCGACAGAAATCATATTACAACAAAAAACATATTTTTTTTCCATTTCCATACATTTGTGAAAAATCTCCATGGAGCCACCAGGGTGCGGCCAAAGAGCCACATTTGGCTCTAGAGCCGCGGGTTGCTGACCCCTGGTCTACAGGATATGCAATGAGAAAAACATATATTTAGCGAGAAAAATGAAGTGCTTTGTTTGATGCAAATTATTTCTAGACGTACATAAAATGATGTGACCGGCCAGATCTGACCCCACGGGCCTTAGGTTCGACACCAGTGCTTTAGTCCCACAGAACACTGAACGATGATGTAAGCTGATATGATAAGAGCGGCTCTTCAAAGAGCACCTATGCACCGATCATCACACAGACTCATAAAAAGTTATCCTAAATATCCCGCTAGCACAAGCAGTACTTTCAGAGTCAAGCATTTATCATATCCTCCTTTGCAAGCCGCGAGCCCTTGATACAGTCCTCTCCTGTTTTAGCTCCCCGCAGCTTCATGATCGCATATTTCCACCGGCCCGAAACAAGAAAAACACATCCGAGGCGTTCAATAATGCAGGCGAGAAAGCCACTTCTGCAGAATGTAGCCCAAATTTTGTGTGTCGAATCACACGCACCTCTTTATATATCCTAACCGCCACAGAGGAGCGGGCAAATAAACATGTCAAATGTATCGGCATTGTGCATGAATAATGGGCGGTTTTATACGCCGCGTTAAAAAGCATCATCCAATTAAACCGCGGTCTTGGACGCTTTTTGATCAATATGTAAAAGGATCGAGTATCAATTAGCGATGACTGGGAGTAACCAGTGCAAATGTTTCAACATAGCTGGACGGCGGTGAAGTCGATACAGACAGCGGAAACAGATCACGTAATAAAGACGTAAAAGTGCAATTAACCAAACAGAAGGGTGAACCTGAGCTGTAAACACAGTATTGATACGGATTAAATCAGCCCGGCTCGCCTTCTTGTCGCGAGACTTCTTTTGTCTGATAGAACGAGGGACACCACGATCCCTGCACTGGCCGTAAATAACAGCGTTATATTCATAGGCCACGCACCATAAACCAAAGTCAACCTTGTTAGTCAACTAATAGTAATCCAGGGTTGCATCCACGGCTATCAATCCACTCTACCAGGATCCAAGGATCTCAAACTGGCACTAAAGCACGATTGTGATCCTTACCCGTAATTCTGTTTGCACTAACCATATCGTGTTTACTATATTTTCTCATCAGAATCGGAATCAGAATCTGAAATACTTTAATAATCCCCGAGGGGAAATTAAGATTTTCAGCACAATCCCATTCAAGAGCAGACAAACATTACAGGGAGACAGAACAGGATCGCTGACGGGTCTGCCAACTTCTGGCGCCCCTTACGAAAAAGGTGAGAAACAGGTAAACACTGGGTAGGAGGGGGGGTGAGGAAAAAAAACAAAAACAGTCTAAGCATGGGCCCTTGGAGAGGGGGTCCAGACTGTGGCCAAGGAAAAAAACAACAACAAAATTCATAGCCGTAGCGCGCATAAACGTGTGTAAGAAGGAAACATCAAAGAACACAAAGGACATCAAAGACATTAAAAGAGCAGGGCTGATGCAACCAGCCATTTCTTACACACAACCACAAAAGTTAAAAAAATAAATAAAAAACACACACTTTGGTGTTCCACACCATCGTCTGCTGGGGTGGTGGGAGCATGGCCAGAGACAGGAGCAGACCCAACAAAGCAACTAAGAGAGTCGACTACACCCTCGGCCGCCCAGTGTCCAGTCCGCACCATACTTGCCAACCTTGAGACCTCCGAATTCGGGAGATGGGGGTGGGGGATTGAAGTGGTGGTGGTGGTGGGAGGGGGGGGGGGGGTAGCAGGGGGTGTATATATTTTCAAGTATTTCTTATATATATATATATATATATATATATAAATAATCCGTTCATGAATGAGTATATCCGTTCGGCCACCGTGTTCAATGGAGAAGTCTGATCTACAAAATGTGCAGGCAGCATACCCTTTCCCCTTCGAGCTGTCCTGGTTGAACTGAAATTATCATTATTATATCATTTTGGAACTTGCAAGCGTACTTCTTCTTCTTACTCGTCGTTGCCATGTCTCTTCTTCGTTCTTCTGCTTCGTCTCTGTTATGTTTTTGGACATTACTACTTGCCGTACTTTTGAAGCAATGCATGATGGGAATCCGGATGTTGTGTGTCAGTGTATTAAACGTGCCGGCTGGAATAAACACACGCTGAGAAATAGCTCCGTGACTGCATACTTTATGGGTTATAGATAAACCTATGGATAACGGAGACATATATAATAGTCTCCTTTTCAGGTGAGAGAGGACGGTAAAGGCAGTGCCTTTAAGGCACGCCCCCAATATTGTTGTCCGGGTGGAAATTGGGAGAAATTCGGGAGAATGGTTGCCCCGGGAGATTTTCGGGAGGGGCACTGAAATTCGGGAGTCTCCCGGGAAAATCGGGAGGGTTGGCAAGTACGGTCCGCACGGATGAGCGGGGATGCGTCCAAGGAGACCGTGGTGTCCGGTACCTGCTCATTCAGCCAAGACACCGTGAAGCCCGTCCGTCCCGGCGCCCAGCGCCAGCTCCACAGCCCTGTCTCTTCATCCGCGTCTCCTCCAGTCTCTCCACACAGACTCTGGTGTGGCAGAGACCCAGCAGCTGGTCTCCATGGCCAAAAGACTCCCGGGAGGCGGATCCCAAAAAAAGCACCGCAGAAGTCACGAAAGTGCCATCCCTTGTCACACAGTCCCAAAGGGTCTCGAACCAAAAGGCAAAACAAACACATGAAAACAAGAAGGAAACATCAGGAACACAAAAGGATGACACAAGAGCACAGAGCTCTGGGTTAATCTCTCAGTATTGTTTTATCGTCTATATTAATCCCTTAATAAACCTTATCTTCCTTCTATATATTGTTCCATAAGGCTCACTTTATCAATTTAAGAAACATTATTTTATAAGTCTGTCCCCACTGTTTTTAGTATGCTTCTCTTACAGATAAACCTATCATTTTTACTGTAGCCTATTCGTCATAGGACTCCTATTGTTTTACTGTATTCCGCCATAGTGCTAGCCCGGGGGCCAGCATCCGGTGGCTCTAGAGCCACATGCGGCTCTTTAGCAGGGCCCTGGTGGCTCCATGGAGCTTTTTAAAAAATGTACGAAAATGAAAAAAAAAAAAATGGTGTGAAAAATATGTTTTTTGTTGTAATATGGTTTATGTAGGAGGATAAACACGAAACAAACATTCTTATTTGTTAGAAAGCCCATTGTTTAATGTTTGTATTTATGCTTCACTGGCGAGAGCCATTTTGGCCTACTAATTTAAGTGACCCTTGAACTCACCGTTGTGTGGACTGTGACTGTTTACATGCACAACTTTCTCCGACGCTGCCACAAAAATATGTGTTTTATGCCACTCCTTTGTCTCACTTTGTCCACCAAACGTTTTATACTGTGTGTGAATGCACAAAGGTGAGCATTGTTCATGTTATCGTTTTGTGTTGAGTGCTAATCAGGCATATTTGGTCACTGCATGACTGCAAGCTAATCGATGCTAACATGCTTTTTAGGCTAGTTTTGTTGTTTGTTTATACATAAAACTTTCTCTGATGCTGCCACAGAAATACATGTTTTATGCCACTCCTTTGTCTGATTTTGTCCACCAACCGTTTTATGCTGTGCGGGAACGCATAAAGGTGAGCTTTGTTGATTTTATTGATTTGCTGGAGTGCTTATCAGGCATATTTTTTTTCAATCCATGACTGCAAGCTAATCGATGCTAACATGCTTTTTAGGCTGGCTGTATGTACAGATTGCATCATTATGCCTCATTTGTAGCCATATTCGAGCTCATTTCATTTCCTTTACTCATGTGTATTTAGTTTATTTTTCCATGTTTCGTGACACATTATCTGTATGCAATACTGGCTGCATTTCTGATAGTTGTTCCAGACCACAGCAAACGATACCCAGCTTGCAACGATTGTAATAAATCCATTAGAAGAAGACAGCCTGACGTTTCCTTTAACTTGGAGACAAACATCTATACCTTTGGCCATTCTCAGCCATTTATTTCCAGGAGTTATCTCACCCTCTGAGAAGTTTTACTTATGTTTTCCAATGTTATAAAAATGTATAGAATAAATATTACATTTCAACATTTCTGTCAATGAAGATTTGCGTCAGCCTGCGACACATGGTCATTTTGATAGTAGGCTAATATAGCTAATTAACCACTTACATCATGTGTTGCCTTCATTATAAGACATAATTGTTTGCGGCTCCAGACCGATAACTTTTTTGTATTTGTGGTCCAATATGGCTCTTTCAACGTTTTGTGTTGCCGACCCCCGTGCTAGCCATATTGTTTTTACTAATTTACAATTTTCCTTCATCAGACTAACCCTGTCATTATTGTGATACTCTATATTGCCAAAAGTATTTGGCCACCCATCCAAATGATCAGAATCAGGTGTCCTAATCATTTGGAATTATGGTGTGGGGCTGTTGTTCTTCAGGAATTGGGCTTGGCCCCTAAGATCCAGTGAAAGGAACTTTGAATGCTCCAGGATACCAAGACATTTTGGACAATTCCATGCTCCCAACCTTGTGGGAACAGTTTGGAGCGGGCCCCAACATGACTGTCCAACAGTGCACAAAGCAAGGTCCATAAAGACATGGATGACAGAGTCTGGGTTGCCGCTTACTGCTAGGTTCGCTCTCCCGGGATGCAAACGGACGACTCCGGACAGGACTTGCAGGTAGGAACATGATTTAATTATCCAAAACTCAAAGAGGTACAAACAAAAAGGAACACAAGGCGAAGGCACAATGCGCTGATCGCACTTGGAGCTAAAGCACAAAAACTTAGCGCAGGAAACAGAAGCTAACACTTAGCATGGACTATGGACAAGCAATACTCAGAGAACTGCGGCATGAAACTAACAAGACTTACGTGGCGAGGCATGAGGCAAACAATGACGCCAGGACGACTGACTGGCAAAGGCTAGCTTATATAATGCCTCTGATTAGTGCTCGCGAAGCAGGTGAGCGGGCGAACACTAATCAGAGCCAGGTGGAAATAATAAGTAACCATGGTAACAAACAAGGGTGCATAAAAACAGGAACTAAGTGAGTCCAAAACTAACAGAACATAACAAAAACATGATCCGGACCACAGGTCATGACACATCAGTGTGTGACCTCACCAATGCGCTTTTGGAAGAGTGGTGGAACATTTCTATGAACACACTCTGCAACCTTGTGGACAGCCTTCCCAGAAGAGTTGAAGCTGTAATAGCAGCAAAAGGTGGACCGACATCATATTGAAACCTTTGGGTTAGGAATGGGATGGCACTTTAAATTCAAATGTGAGTCAAGGCAGGTGACAAACACTTTTGGCAATATAGTCTACATTGTGATACATGATACATGTAAACACAGTATTGATAAGGACTAAATCAGCACAGCTTGCCTTCTTGTAGCAAGACTTCTTTTGTCTGATAAAACGAGGGACACGGCGATCCCTGGATTGGCCGTAAATAACAGCGTTATATTCATAGGCCACACACCATAAACCAACATCAACCTTGTTAGTCAACTAATAGTAATCCAGGGTTGCATCCACGGCTATCAATCCACTCGTAACTACCAGGATCCAAGGATCTCAAACAGGCACTAAAGCGAGATTGTGAGCCTTACCCGTAATGCTGCTGGTCGCGTAACGGGGGGCAACTGCATGCCCAAATATGCATGTGTGTGTGTGTGTGTGTTTAGGGAAGTCACCGAAGCAAAGACAGAGCACGCACTTGAATGATTGAGGTTACCAGGGTGACGTCATAAACCAAAAAACCGTGGCAGACTCCCAAGGTGAACACTGAATTATGCCGTCATTAAAGGACAGGCTCAGTTGCCAAGGTTAGTATGTAAAATATAATCATCCTCCCCCACCCCAACACACACTTCGTCCAGTCACTCATTAGTCCCCCTCCCACCCCCAACGGAGATTATACCTTGAACTTGCTTGACTATCACTATGCGCCCGCTGGGAATGGGACCGCTATGGGCCATTTATATCCCGCTCCCACCGGCCGCAAATTCTGCAGGTGTAGCATCTGTGTACACTTGTGTGTCTCCACACACAGACACACACACACACACACACGCACACTCACACACACACACGCGCTGACTCATTTGTCCCATAAAAAATGTATGCTTTGACTTACTGAAACATTATGTCCCAATTTATTAAAGAACCACTGGGAAGGAGCCGCGGGCATTCCAGCATTTTGTTCGAATTAGGACCTTTTTTTTTCGGGGGAAGGGGGAGGGGAGGACTCCCGGAGCGCTGGGTGCTGAATCGGTCGCTTTGCTTCCAAATAGTCTCAGTGCCTTTCTTAGCAACAGAGTAAATATACACACAAGTGCATCGTTCAATTGAAAAAGAAGTGATGGCAACCGTAGTACTTACCGCAATCCAGCGTGGGCACCTTGCCACGCTTCATCATATTAGTATGCATGCAGGGCGGCCCGGTTTAATCAGACCCTGAAGAGCGACAAACACTTTTGTTCCAGAGGACATCACATGTTGTCACACTCTACTCATTTGCCCTTATTTAGTCAACACTCAAAAACAAGTGTTTTTTTTAAAAGTCACAGCCCAATATAAAGCCTGTTGTTTAACTTCTTCTGTTTGTACTAACCATATCATGTTTACTTTATTTTCTCATCGGGTTCATCTGTGTGTTGTTTTATTGTCTACATCAGGGGCGTCAAACGTACGCAGGCCCACAAACAGGTTTCATTCGGCCCGCGACCCGCAAGATCAGTTTGCTAAATATAAAAATGAGCTGCATTTTTTTTTTGTTAATGAAAGAAACTGCTGTTCTAAATGTGTCCACTTAGTGTCACAACAGCAATTCAAGTGTAACCCACGTCACAAGCTCTGCTCTCATGAAACGTCTCACAACCGCATATGCCAGATATACGTTTTTTTTTTAATTTAATTTATCAGTAACGCATTAAATATTTTCTTTATTAATCAAAGAGTAATTTGGTGAGTAAATCAATTACTCTTTTGGGAAAATAACGCGTAACGTTAATTAATCACTTTTCTAAAGGGATTTGCCAAATACTGCTCAAGACTAATATCACATCAATTATACCTCATACTGTACTGTTGCCATAAAACCTTGCACTACACGTATACATTCTAATACAGGGGTGTCAAACGTACGGCCCACAAACAGGTTTCATCCGGCCCGCGACCCACAAGATCAGTTTGCTAAATATAAAAATTAGCGGCATTTTTTTATTTTTTTTTGTGGAAATAAACTGCTGTTCTAAATGTGTCCACTGGATATGGCAACAGCAATTCAAGTGTCACCCACGTCACACGCTCTGCTCTCATGAAACGTCTGACACCCGCATATGCCAGATATACGTTTTTTATTTTTATTTTTTATCAGTAACACATTAAATAATTTCCCTATTAATTAAAGAGTAATTTGGCTAGTAAATCAATGACTTTTCTGGGAAAGTAACGCGTAACGTTAATTAATAACTTTTTTAAAGGGATTTGCCAAATACTGCTCAAGACTAATGACACATCAGTGATACCTCATACTGTACTGTTGCCATAAAACTTTGAACTGCACTCATACATTCTAATACAGGGGTGTCAAACGTACGCAGGCCCACAAACAGGTTTCATCCGGCCCGCGACCCACAAGATCAGTTTGCTAAATATAAAAATGAGCTGCATTTTTTTTTTGTTAATGAAAGAAACTGCTGTTCTAAATGTGTCCACTTAGTGTCACAACAGCAATTCAAGTGTAACCCACGTCACACGCTCTGCTCTCATGAAACGTCTCACAACCGCATATGCCAGATATACGTTTTTTTTTTAATTTAATATATCAGTAACGCATTAAATATTTTCCTTATTAATCAAAGAGTAATTTGGTGAGTAAATCAATTACTCTATTGGGAAAATAACGCGTAACGTTAATTAATCACTTTTCTAAAGGGATTTGCCAAATACTGCTCAAGACTAATATCACATCAATTATACCTCATACTGTACTGTTGCCATAAAACCTTGCACTACACGTATACATTCTAATACAGGGGTGTCAAACGTACGGCCCACAAACAGGTTTCATCCGGCCCGCGACCCACAAGATCAGTTTGCTAAATATAAAAATTAGCGGCATTTTTTTATTTTTTTTTGTGGAAATAAACTGCTGTTCTAAATGTGTCCACTGGATATCGCAACAGCAATTCAAGTGTAACCCACGTCACACGCTCTGCTCTCATGAAACGTCTCACACCCGCATATGCCAGATATACGTTTTTTATTTTTTATCAGTAACACATTAAATAATTTCCCTATTAATTAAAGAGTAATTTGGCTAGTAAATCAATGACTTTTCTGGGAAAGTAACGCGTAACGTTAATTAATAACTTTTTAAAAGGGATTTGCCAAATACTGCTCAAGACTAATGACACATCAGTGATACCTCATACTGTACTGTTGCCATAAAACTTTGAACTGCACTCATACATTCTAATACAGGGGTGTCAAACGTACGCAGGCCCACAAACAGGTTTCATCCGGCCCGCGACCCACAAGATCAGTTTGCTAAATATAAAAATGAGCTGCATTTTTTTTGTGTTAATGAAAGAAACTGCTGTTCTAAATGTGTCCACTTAGTGTCACAACAGCAATTCAAGTGTAACCCACATCACACGCTCTGCTCTCATGAAACGTCTCACAACCGCATATGCCAGATATACGTTTTTTTTTTTTTTAATTTATTAGTAACGCATTAAATAATTTCCTTATTAATTAAAGAGTAATTTGGTGAGTAAATCAATTACTCTTTTGGGAAAATAACGCATAACGTTAATTAATCACTTTTCTAAAGGGATTTGCCAAATACTGCTCAAGACTAATATCACATCAATTATACCTCATACTGTACTGTTGCCATAAAACCTTGCACTACACGTATACATTCTAATACAGGGGTGTCAAACGTACGGCCCACAAACAGGTTTCATCCGGCCCGCGACCCACAAGATCAGTTTGCTAAATATAAAAATTAGCGGCATTTTTTTTTTTTTTTTTGGAAATAAACTGCTGTTCTAAATGTGTCCACTGGATATCGCAACAGCAATTCAAGTGTAACCCACGTCACACGCTCTGCTCTCATGAAACGTCTCACACCCGCATATGCCAGATATACGTTTTTTATTTTTTATTTTTTATCAGTAACACATTAAATAATTTCCCTATTAATTAAAGAGTAATATGGCTAGTAAATCAATGACTTTTTGGGGAAAGTAACGCGTAACGTTAATTAATAACTTTTCTAAAGGGATTTGCCAAATATTGCTCAAGACTAATGACACATCAGTTATACCTCATACTGTACTGTTGCCATAAAACTTTGAACTGCACTTATACATTCTAATACAGGGGTGTCAAACGTATGAAGGCCCACAAACAGGTTTCATTCGGCCCGAGACCCGCAAGATCAGTTTGCTAAATATAAAAATGAGCTGCATTTTTTTTTTTGTTAATGAAAGAAACTGCTGTTCTAAATGTGTCCACTGGATATCGCAACAGCAACTCAAGTGTAACCCACGTCACGCACTCTGCTCTCATGAAACATCTCACACCCGCATATGCCAGATATACGTTTTTTAATTTTTTTTTTATCAGTAACGCACTACTTTTAGATTGTTCTGTGTCATGTTTGTGTGTCCTCTCAATTGCTCTGTTTATTGCTATTCTGAATGTTGTTGGGTCGGGTTTGGTTTTGGAATTGGATTGCATTATTATGGTATTGTTGTGTATTGTTTTGTTTGATTGATTAATACATTATTTAAATAAATAAATAAATAAAAAGTTACACATTAAATAATTTCCCTATTAATTAAAGAGTAATTTGGCGAATAAATCAATTACTTTTTTGGGAAAATAACGCGTAAGGTTAATTAATCACTTTTCTATATCTTTTTTATTTATTTTTTGGAAATAAGCTGCTGTTCTAAATGTGTCCACTGGATATCGCAACAGCAATTCAAGTGTAACCCACGTCACACGCTCTGCTCTCATGAAACGTCTCACACCCGCATATGCCAGATATACGTTTTTTATTTTTATTTTTTATCAGTAACACATTAAATAATTTCCCTATTAATTAAAGAGTAATTTGGCTAGTAAATCAATGACTTTTCTGGGAAAGTAACGCGTAACGTTAATTAATAACTTTTATAAAGGGATTTGCCAAATACTGCTCAAGACTTATGACACATCAGTTATACCTCATACTGTACTGTTGCCATAAAATTTTGAACTGCACTTATACATTCTAATACAGGGGTGTCAAACGTACGAAGGCCCACAAACAGGTTTCATTCGGCCCGAGACAGGCAAGATCAGTTTGCTAAATATAAAAATGAGCTGCATTTTTTTTTTTGTTAATGAAAGAAACTGCTGTCATAAATGTGTCCACTGGATATCGCAACAGCAACTCAAGTGTAACCCACGTCACGCACTCTGCTCTCATGAAACATCTCACACCCGCATATGCCAGATATACGTTTTTAAAAATTTTTTTTATCAGTAACGCACTACTTTTAGATTGTTCTGTGTCATGTTTGTGTGTCCTCTCAATTGCTCTGTTTATTGCTATTCTGAATGTTGCTGGGTCGGGTTTGGTTTTGGAATTGAATTGCATTGTTATGGTATTGTTGTGTATTGTTTTGTTTGATTGATTAATAAATTATTTAAATAAATAAATAAATAAAAAGTTACACATTAAATAATTTCCCTATTAATTAAAGAGTAATTTGGCGAATAAATCAATTACTTTTTTGGGAACATAACGCGTAAGGTTAATTAATCACTTTTCTATCTCTTTTTTATTTTTTTTGTGGAAATAAACTGCTGTTCTAAATGTGTCCACTGGATATCGCAACATCAATTCAAGTGTATACCACGTCACGCGCTCTGCTCTCATGAAACGTCTCACACCCGCATATGCCAGATATACGTTTTTTATTTTTATTTTTTATCAGTAACACATTAAATAATTTCCCTATTAATTAAAGAGTAATTTGGCTAGTAAATCAATTACTTTTTTGGGAAAGTAACGTGTAACGTTAATTAATCACTTTTCTAAAGGGATTTGCCAAATACTGCTCAAGACTAATGACACATCAGTTATACCTCATACTGTACTGTTGCCATAAAACTTTGAACTGCACTCATACATTCTAATACAGGGGTGTCAAACGTACGCAGGCCCACAAACAGGTTTCATCCGGCCCGCGACCCACAAGATCAGTTTGCTAAATATAAAAATGAGCTGCATTTTTTTTGTGTTAATGAAAGAAACTGCTGTTCTAAATGTGTCCACTTAGTGTCACAACAGCAATTCAAGTGTAACCCACGTCACACGCTCTGCTCTCATGAAACGTCTCACAACCGCATATGCCAGATATACGTTTTTTTTTTTTTTTTAATTTATTAGTAACGCATTAAATAATTTCCTTATTAATTAAAGAGTAATTTGGTGAGTAAATCAATTACTCTTTTGGGAAAATAACGCATAACGTTAATTAATCACTTTTCTAAAGGGATTTGCCAAATACTGCTCAAGAATAATATCACATCAATTATACCTCATACTGTACTGTTGCCATAAAACCTTGCACTACACGTATACATTCTAATACAGGGGTGTCAAACGTACGGCCCACAAACAGGTTTCATCCGGCCCACGACCCACAAGATCAGTTTGCTAAATATAAAAATTAGCGGCATTTTTTTTTTTTTTTTTGGAAATAAACTGCTGTTCTAAATGTGTCCACCGGATATCGCAACAGCAATTCAAGTGTAACCCACTTCACACGCTCTGCTCTCATGAAACGTCTCACACCCGCATATGCCAGATATACGTTTTTTATTTTTATTTTTTTATCAGTAACACATTAAATAATTTCCCTATTAATTAAAGAGTAATTTGGCTAGTAAATCAATGACTTTTCTGGGAAAGTAACGCGTAACGTTAATTAATAACTTTTTTAAAGGGATTTGCCAAATACTGCTCAAGACTATTGACACATCAGTTATACCTCATACTGTACTGTTGCCATAAAACTTTGAACTGCACTCATACATTCTAATACAGGGGTGTCAAACCTACGCAGGCCCACAAACAGGTTTCATCCGGCCCGCGACCCACACGATCAGTTTGCTAAATATAAAAATGAGCTGCATTTTTTTTTTGTTAATGAAAGAAACTGCTGTTCTAAATGTGTCCACTTAGTGTCACAACAGCAATTCAAGTGTAACCCACGTCACACGCTCTGCTCTCATGAAACGTCTCACAACCGCATATGCCAGATATACGTTTTTTTTTTAATTTAATTTATCAGTAACGCATAAAATATTTTCCTTATTAATCAAAGAGTAATTTGGTGAGTAAATCAATTACTCTTTTGGGAAAATAACGCGTAACGTTAATTAATCACTTTTCTAAAGGGATTTGCCAAATACTGCTCAAGACTAATATCACATCAATTATACCTCATACTGTACTGTTGCCATAAAACCTTGCACTACACGTATACATTCTAATACAGGGGTGTCAAACGTACGGCCCACAAACAGGTTTCATCCGGCCCGCGACCCACAAGATCAGTTTGCTAAATATAAAAATTAGCGGCATTTTTTTTTTTTTTTTGGAAATAAACTGCTGTTCTAAATGTGTCCACTGGATATCGCAACAGCAATTCAAGTGTAACCCACGTCACACGCTCTGCTCTCATGAAACGTCTCACACCCGCATATGCCAGATATACGTTTTTTATTTTTATTTTTTATCAGTAACACATTAAATAATTTCCCTATTAATTAAAGAGTAATATGGCTAGTAAATCAATGACTTTTTGGGGAAAGTAACGCGTAACGTTAATTAATAACTTTTCTAAAGGGATTTGCCAAATACTGCTCAAGACTAATGACACATCAGTTATACCTCATACTGTACTGTTGCCATAAAACTTTGAACTGCACTTACACATTCTAATACAGGGGTGTCAAACGTATGAAGGCCCACAAACAGGTTTCATTCGGCCAGAGACCCGCAAGATCAGTTTGCTAAATATAAAAATGAGCTGCATTTTTTTTTTTGTTAATGAAAGAAACTGCTGTTCTAAATGTGTCCACTGGATATCGCAACAGCAACTCAAGTGTAACCCACGTCACGCACTCTGCTCTCATGAAACATCTCACACCCGCATATGCCAGATATACGTTTTTTAATTTTTTTTTTATCAGTAACGCACTACTTTTAGATTGTTCTGTGTCATGTTTGTGTGTCCTCTCAATTGCTCTGTTTATTGCTATTCTGAATGTTGTTGGGTCGGGTTTGGTTTTGGAATTGGATTGCATTATTATGGTATTGTTGTGTATTGTTTTGTTTGATTGATTAATACATTATTTAAATAAATAAATAAATCAATAAAAAGTTACACATTAAATAATTTCCCTATTAATTAAAGAGTAATTTGGCGAATAAATCAATTATTTTTTTGTGAAAATAACGCGTAAGGTTAATTAATCACTTTTCTATCTCTTTTTTATTTATTTTTTGGAAATAAGCTGCTGTTCTAAATGTGTCCACTGGATATCGCAACATCAATTCAAGTGTATACCACGTCACGCGCTCTGCTCTCATGAAACGTCTCACACCCGCATATGCCAGATATACGTTTTTTATTTTTATTTTTTATCAGTAACACAATAAATAATTTCCCTATTAATTAAAGAGTAATTTGGCTAGTAAATAAATTACTTTTTTGGGAAAGTAACGTGTAACGTTAATTAATCACTTTTCTAAAGGGATTTGCCAAATACTGCTCAAGACTAATGACACATCAATTATACCTCATACTGTACTGTTGCCATAAAACTTTGAACTGCACTCATACATTCTAATACAGGGGTGTCAAACGTACGCAGGCCCACGAACAGGTTTCATCCGGTCCGCGTCCCGCAAGATCAGTTTGCTAAATATAAAAATGAGCTGCATTTGTTAGTTTTTTTTATGAAAGAAACGGCTGTTCTAAATGTGTCCACTGGGTGTCGCAACAGCAATTCAAGTGTAACCCACGTCACACGCTCTGCTCTCATGAAACATCTCACAACCACATATGCCAGATATAGTTTTTTTTTTAAAATGTTATCAGTAATGCATTAAATAATTTCCCTATTAGTTAAAGAGTAATTTGGCTAGTAAATCAATAACTTTTTTGGGAAAGTAAAGCAAAACGTTAATTAATCACTTTTCTTGGCTTCATAGTAAAAGAGTGCGGGTACTAGACTGGCCTGCCTGTAGTCCAGACCTGTGTCCCATTGAAAATGTGTGGCGCATTATGAAGCCTAAAATACCACAACGGAGACCCCCGGACTGTTGAACAACTTAAGCTGTACATCAAGCAAGAATGGGAAATAATTCCACCTGAGAAGCAAATGTGTCTCCTCATAGTGTTGTTAAAAGGAAAGGCCATGTAACACAGTGGTGAAAATGCCCTTTCCCAACTAATTTGGCACGTGTTGCAGCCATGAAATTCAAAGTTAATTATTATTTGCAAAAAAAAAATAAAGTTTATGAGTTTGAACATCAAATATCTTGTCTTTGTAGTGCATTCAATTGAATATGAGTTGAAAAGGATTTGCAAATCATTGTATTCTATTTATATTTACATCTAACACAATTTTCCAACTCATATGGCAAACGGGGTTTGTATTTATTGTTCCGGAAAGTTCACTTTATCAATTTTAGATACATTATTTCATAAGTCTGTCCCCACAGTTTTTACTATGCTTCTCTTACAGATAAACCTATCATTTTTACTGTTGCCTATTCTTCATAGGACTCCTATTGTTTTACTGCATTCTGCCATCGTGTTTTCACTAATTTAAAATTGTTCCCTCATCGGACTATAACCCTGTCATCATTAAATATTCTAAAATATAAAATTGGTAAATTGGTCTAAATGAAATTGACGAGAAGCTAAGGTCCTGGGGAGCCTGCCTGTCCGTTTTGTCCTACTAATTTCGTAGTTTCGTTGTTTGTTTACAAGTACAATTTTCTTCGATGCTGCCACAGAAATACACGTTTTATGCCACTCCTTTGTCTGATTTTGTCCAACAAACGTTTTATGCTGTGCGTGACTGCATAAAGGTGAGCTTTGTGGATTTTATTGATTTGCTGGAGTGCTTATCAGACATATTTCTTCAATCCATGACTGCAAGCTAATCAATGCTAACATGCTATTTAGGCTAGCTGTATGTACATATTGCATCATTATGCCTCATTTGTAGGTATATTTGAGCTCATTTAATTTCCTTGACGTATGTCCTCTGTGTATTTAATTTATATTTGCATGTCTCATGACACATTATCTGTATGTGTTATTGGCTGCATTTCTCATAGTTGTTTGTGTGCCATGTTGTTCCAGATCACAGCAAACGTTACCCAGCTTGCATAGATTGTAATAAATCCATTACAAGTTTCCTTAAACTTTGACACACACATCTATACCTTTGGCCATTATGAGCCAGTAATTTCCAGAAGTTATCTCATCTTGTGAGAAGCCTCCATTTTACTAATGATTTCTAATGCTGCAAAAGTGTGTAGAATAAAAATTCAAATACAACATTTCTGTCAACGAAGATTCGCGTCAGCCTTTGATAATAGGCTAATATAGCTATTATAGACACTTACATCATGTGTTGTCTTCATTATAACACTTATATAGGACTTTTTAAGTCATTTTGATAGTAGGCTAAAATAACTAATATATACACTTGTATCATGTGCTGCCTTAGTTATAATACTTATATCAGGCTTTTAATTTTTTGCCGCTCCAGACAAATTTTTTTTGGGTGTTTTTGGTCCAATATGGCTCCCTGCCAAATTTGTCGATAGACCAGAGTCAAATTTGGAAGACAATCGCAGACGTTCAAGGAGCCCAGAGGCTGTCCGTCGTGATGAACGGGTTGGGCAGAGCTGTGAGCACTCAGACTTTGGCGATTTCTGAATTTAATCCTAAATTGAACAACATCTCGGAGAAGTTTTCCGCTCTGCAAGGTGAAATCATAATCAATTTGAGAGCCAAAACAGACAACGAGAGCAGACGAACCACTGGAAGGGTTTGCTCGTCCTAACCAAAACAATCCATATATACACATTAGCTCCCTCTGCATTGGCCTTGGCAACGACATGTTGTAAACACTACAGTGAGACCACTGCAGCGAAAGACACTCTGAAATCCCTTCACCCTTTTTCAAAGACACCTTGAATGTTGACTCTGTTCTGTGACGCCAAACAGCGCAACTTATGGACAAAACACACACCCATGGACTACGGCAACCCCCATCCCACGCCTTCGCCACTTCACCGTCGCGGTATGATGGACTTCGGAGCAGTTTTTTCCCGACAATATACTGCGGGCCAACAAAACTTAAGCTGCGGTTTGCAAATGGCCCGCATGCCGCACTTAGGACATCATTGTAATACCTAATATTAATACACTTTTCAGGGTTTCCCCTAGATTGCTACTATACAGGTATACACTGTTTTAAAAGCTAAAAAAAAAAGAAAAAGCAATTGATCAAATTGACCCCTGCATACTTTGACTTATCAGTATGGTGGACCAAGTTTGGACACGCCTGGTCTTGTTGCTACTGGTCTTGTTGGCACAGGTGCCATCCTGGAGCCAGTCATGGTAGCCATCCCTCTAAGTGAGCAGGTTAAGAATCATACTTTTCATAATATACAAACCCCGTTTCCATATGAGTTGGGAAATTGTGTAAGATGTAAATCTAAACGGAATACAATGATTTGCAAATCATTTTCAACCCATATTCAATTGAATGCACTACAAAGACAAGATATTTGATGTTCAAACTCATAAACTGTATTATTTTTTTGCAAATAATAATTAACATAGAATTTCATGGCTGCAACACGTGCCAAAGTAGTTGGAAAAGGGCATGTTCACCACTGTGTTACATGACCTTTCCTTTTAACAACACTCAGTAAATGTTTGGGAACTGTTTTAAGCTTCTCAGGTGGAATTATTTCCCATTCTTGCTTGATGTACAGCTTAAGTTGTTCAACAGTCCGGGGGTCTCCGTTGTGGTATTTTAGGCTTCATAATGTGCCACACATTTTCAATGGGAGACAGGTCTGGACTACAGGCAGGCCAGTCTAGTACCCGCACTCTTTTACTATGAAGCCACGTTGATGTAACACATGGCTTGGCATTGTCTTGCTGAAATAAGCAGGGGCGTCCATGGTAACGTTGCTTGGATGGCAACATATGTTGCTCCAAAACCTGTATGTACCTTTCAGCATTAATGGCGCCTTCACAGATGTGTAAGTTACCCATGTCTTGGGCACTAATACACCCCCATACCATCACAGATGCTGGCTTTTCAACTTTGCGCCTATAACAATCCGGATGGTTCTTTTCCTCTTTGGTCCGGAGGACACAACGTCCACAGTTTCCAAAAACAATTTGAAATGTGGACTCGTCAGACCACAGAACACTTTTCCACTTTGTATCAGTCCATCTTAGATGAGCTCAGGCCCAGCGAAGCCAACAGCGTTTCTGGGTGTTGTTGATAAACGGTTTTCTCCTTGCATAGGACAGTTTTAACTTGCACTTACAGATGTAGCGACCAACTGTAGTTACTGACAGTGGGTTTCTGAAGTGTTCCTGAGCCCATGTGGTGATATCCTTTACACGCTGATGTCGCTGGTTGATGCAGTACAGCCTGAGGGATCGAAGGTCACGGGCTTAGCTGCTTACGTGCAGTGATTTCTCCAGATTCTCTGAACCCTTTGATGATATTACGGACCGTAGATGGCGAAATCCCTAAATTCCTTGCAATAGCTGGTTGAGAAAGGTTTTTCTTAAACTGTTCAACAATTTGCTCACGCATCTGTTGACAAAGTGGTGACCCTCGCCCCATCCTTGTTTGTGAATGACTGAGCATTTCATGGAATCTACTTTTATACCCAATCATGGCGCCCACCTGTTCCCAATTAGCCTGTTCACCTGTGGGATGTTCCAAATAAGTGTTTGATGAGCATTCCTCAACTTTATCAGTATTTATTGCCACCTTTCCCAACTTTTTTGTCACGTGTTGCTGGCATCAAATTCTAAAGTTAATGATTTGCAAAAAAAAAAAAAAATGTTTATCAGTTTGAACATCAAATATGTTGTCTTTGTAGCATATTCAACTGAATATGGGTTGAAAGTGATTTGCAAATCATTGTATTCCGTTTATATTTACATCTAACACAATTTCCCAACTCATATGGAAACGGGGTTTGTACAAAAAATAAATGTTTATCCACCCCATACATTTTTTCCCCTCCACCATTTGGCCTGCACGGTGGGCACACTATAAGCACATTTTCCATCACAGTCGATACAAACGGCATATTGAAGCTTTGCTGTGCTACGGCACAATGTGACCTCGGACTATGTCAAGGTAACGTGCGGAGTTCCCCAGGGTTCGGTTCTTGGCCCTGCACTCTTTAGTATTTACATGCTGCCGCTGGGTGACATCATACGCAAATACGGTGTTAGCTTTCACTGTTATGCTGATGACACTCAACTCTACATGCCCCTAAAGCTGACCAACACGCCGGATTGTAGTCAGCTGGAGGCGTGTCTTAATGAAATTAAACAATGGATGTCCGCTAACTTTTTGCAACTCAACGCTAAGAAAACGGAAATGCTGATTATCGGTCCTGCTAGACACCAACATCTATTTAATAATACCACCTTAACATTTGACAACCAAACAATTAAACAAGGCGACTCGGTAAAGAATCTGGGTATTATCTTCGACCCAACTCTCTCGTTTGAGTCACACATTAAGAGTGTTACTAAAACGGCCTTCTTTCATCTCCGTAATATCGCTAAAATTCGTTCCATCTTGTCCACTAGCGACGCTGAGATCATTATTCATGCGTTCGTTACATCTCGTCTCGATTACTGTAACGTATTATTTTCGGGCCTCCCTATGTCTAGCATTAAAAGATTACAGTTGGTACAAAATGCGGCTGCAAGACTTTTGACAAAAACAAGAAAGTTTGATCATATTACGCCTATACTGGCTCACCTGCACTGGCTTCCTGTGCACTTAAGATGCGACTTTAAGGTTTTACTACTTACGTATAAAATATTACACGGTTTAGCTCCAGCCTATCTCGCCGATTGTATTGTACCATATGTCCCGACAAGAAATCTGCGTTCAAAGAACTCCGGCTTATTAGTGATTCCCAGAGCCAAAATAAAGTCTGCGGGCTATAGAGCGTTTTCTATTCGGGCTCCAATACTCTGGAATGCCCTCCCGGTAACAGTTAGAGATGCTACCTCAGTAGAAGCATTTAAGTCCCATCTTAAAACTCATTTGTATAATCTAGCCTTTAAATAGACCCCACCTTTTTTAGACCAGTTGATCTGCCGTTTCTTTTCTTCTCTCCTCTTCTCCCCTGTCCCTTGCGAGGGGGAGTTGCATAGGTCTGGTGGCCATGGATGAAGTGCTGGCTGTCCAGAGTCGGGACCCCGGGTGGACCACTAGCCTGTGCATCGGTTGGGGACATCTCTGCGCTGCTGACCCGTCTCCGCTCGGGATGGTTTCCTGTTGGCCCCGCTGTGGACTGGACTCCCGCTGATGTTTTGGATCCACTGTGGACTGGACTTTCACAATGTTATGTCAGACCCACTCGACATCCGTTGCTTTCGGTCTCCCCTAGAGGGGGGGGGTTACCCACATATGCGGTCCTCTCCAAGGTTTCTCATAGTCATTCACCGACGTCCCACTGGGGTGAGTTTTTCCTTGCCCGTATGTGGGCTCTGTACCGAGGATGTCGTTGTGGCTTGTACAGCCCTTTGAGACACTTGTGATTTAGGGCTATATAAATAAACATTGATTGATTGATTGATACGGCGTGATGGCGAGTGCACTGCAGGTTGCAAGAAAAATGCAGACCGCCACGCGCTTAAAACACACCGAGTTTAACTTGAATACAGTCGACTCAACTAAAGTGTAATTTCTTTGTGGGAATGCAATCTTGTAATGCGTGCTTCTTTCAAAAAGGACTAAAGGCTGCCGTGTATGAAATGGTGAACTCACGCACTGTTTTGTATCGCCGTTGTTGTTCTGTGCGAACGACCTTCCCGACAAATGTAGTGATCGCCAACAAAGTCCACGTCTCTTGCGGGGACCGTGCTCTTCAGCGACTAGAAGACAATCAAAGGTGTTTTTATAAAAAAAATGTTTTTGCAGTGCGCCTGCATGCCATTCTTTCCAATGACAAGATTTTCATGGTTTATGTACACGGTATTTCATTGCGGCTGAATGAAAATAGTTCACTGTGATAGTCATTGTGTTGCAAAAGGAAAGTGAAACTAACTGGAAAATACAAAACACCATCCCCCAAACTCAACTGCTGTCCCTGAAACTTTTGTGAAGTGCACTTTGCAATTTTAGAGTTTTATTCATGCAATGGCCAAAAGTGAATGAGGCACCACGGCAGCGATATTTAAGCGTAATACGACGATTACAAAACCCAACAGCAGTGAAGTTGGCACGTTGTGTAAATGGTAAATAAAAACAGAATACAATGATCTGCAAATCCTTTTCAACTAATATTCAGTTGAATAGACTGCAAAGACAAAATATTTAATGTTGGAACAGAGAAACTTAGTTTTTTTTTAGCAAATAATCATTAACTTAGAATTTAATGGCAGCAACACATCGCAAAAAAGTTGTCACAGGAGCATTTTTACCACTGTGTTACATGGCCTTTCCTTTTAACAACACTCAGTAAACGTTTGGGAACTGAGGAGACCAATTTTTGAAGCTTTTCAGGTGGAATTATTTCCCATTCTTGCTTGATGTACGGCTTAAGTTGTTCAACAGTCCGGGGGTCTCCGTTGTGGTATTTTAGGCTTCATAATGCGCCACACATTTTCAATTGGAGACAGGTCTGGACTACAGGCAGGCCAGTCTCTTTTACAATGTAGCCATGCTGTTGTAACACGTGCAGAATGTGGCTTGGCATTGTCTTGCTGGAATAAGCAGGGGCGTCCATGAAAAAGGCGTTGCTTGGATGGCAACATATGTTGCTCCCAAACCTGTACGTACCTTTCAGCAATAATGGTGCCCTCACAGATGTGTAAGTTACCCATGCCTTGGGCACTAATACACCCCCATACCATCACGGATGCTGTCTTGTGAACTTGAACGGATGGTTCTTGTTCCTCTTTGGTCCTGAAGACACGACATCCACCGTTTCCCAAAAAAATTTGAAATGTGGACTCATCAGACCACATAAAACTTTTCCACTTTGCATCAGTCCATCTTAGATGAGCTCGGGCCCAGTGAAGCCGGTGGCATTTATGGGTGTTGTTGATAAATGATAAATGTTGTTCTTAAACTGTTGGACAATTTACTCACGCATTTGTTCACAAAGTGGTGACCCTCGCCCCATCCTTGTTTGTGAATGACTGAGCGTTTCATGGAAGCTGCTTTTATACCCAACCATGGCACCCACCTGTTCCCAATTAGCCTGTTCACCTGTGGGATGTTCCAAATAAGTGTTTGATGAGCATTCCTTAACTTTCTCAGTCTGTTTTGCCACTTGTGCAATTTTTTTAAAACATGTTGCTGGCATCAAATTCCAAATGAGCTAATATTTGCAAAAAATTAAGTTTACCAGTTCGAACGTTAAATATCTTGTCTTTGCAGTTTATTCGATTGAATATAAGTTTAAATGACCCCGAAAGGGACAAGCGGTAGAAAATGGATGGGTGGATGGATGGATTTGCAAATCATTGTATTCTGGTTTTATTTACGATTTACTAGGGGTGTAATGGTACACAACAATGTTGGTTCGGTACGTACATCGGTTTAGAGGTCATGGTTTGGTTCATTTTCGGTACAGTAAGAAAACAACAAAATATAATTTTTTTGGTTATTTATTTACCAAATTTGTAAACAATGGCTTTATCCTTTTAACATTGGGAACACTATAATAATTCTGCCCACGCTAATCAACATTAAACTGCCTCAAGCTGTTGCTCAGATTAAATCAAATGACAACACTTTTCTTCAACATTTAAAAAGTGCAACATTAAACAGTTTCAAGTCAACTCATCATGCTTAATTTATTACAGCATTTGGGAAGCCTGTAGTTGATTTATTTTGTAAATGTTATATTTTTATCAACATGTGATAGCAGGGACCCTGCAATTCAAAACTAGGCTGCTGCATTATTAATTATTAATGTAACTATAGCTGAAAAAATGGTACAATAGCAATAGGAGAGACTATTCATCCCTGAACACCATGGAGTTCATGTAGGCTTATTGATGCAGTTACATTATTATATCAACTATCAGAGACAGAAACTCTTCATTTAACATAATGTCCTTTTTTGCTGCTTCAACACAGCTCAATCAACACAGAAAAAGGTAAAGTGAAATAACAGACAGACAGGGCTTTGCTGTCCGTAACACACACACACACACCGCAAAATGAGCTAACGTTACGCTAAAAGCGAATTAGCCTTCACCTCAAGCTAGGACTGCGAGCGAGCCGAGCTGCCTTTTATATTTCTAGAAGGTCAACGGGCTCATAGTGATGTTACTAGTAGTTGACTGGGAGGTGTTAATTATAATTTGGGGAGAGTCCGCAGCCTGATGCTTACCTGCTAAACGCTAAGCACTGCCTACATGCGCTCTGAATACGCACTGCTGCTTGGCTGTTACCGCTCTGTTTGTAACCAATCAGATGGGTGTGTGGGTGGGACAATGCTGGGTGCTGTGTAGAGGACTGACAGAAACAGAGGCAGAAGGAAGCGGAGGCGGTTTAATACAAATACACGTACCGTTACACTCCTACGATTTACACAAAGTGCCAACTTCACTGGTTTTGGGTTTTGTAAATTAAAGGCCTACTGAAATGAAATTTTCTTATTTAAACGGGGATAGCAAGTCCATTCTATGTGTCATACTTGATCATTTTGCGATATTGCCATATTTTTGCTGAAAGGATTTAGTAGAGAACATTGACGATAATGTTCGCAACTTTTGGTCGCTGATAAAAAAGCCTTGCCTGTACCGGAAGTAGCGTGACGTCACAGGTTGAAGAGCTCCTCACATCTTCACATTGTTTACACCAGCAGCGAGAGCGATTCGGACCGAGAAAGCGACGATTACCCCATTAATTTGAGCGAGGATGAAATATTTGTGGATGAGGAAAGTGAGAGTGAAGGATTAGAGTGCAGTGCAGGACGCCAGGGTGTATCTTTTTTCGCTCTGACCGTAACTTAGGTACAAGGGCTCATTGGATTCCACACTTTCTCCTTTTTCTATTGTAGATCACAGATTTGTATTTTAAACCACCTCGGATACTATATCCTCTTGAAAATGAGAGTCGAGAACGCAAAATGGACATTCACAGTGACTTTTATTTCCACGACAATACATCAGTGAAGCACTTTAGCTTCAGAGCTAACGTGATAGCATCGTGCTTAACTGCGGATAGAAACAGTAGAAACAATGCCCCTGACTGGAAGGATAGACAGAAGATCAACAACACTACTATTACTTCTACTCTTAGGAGACACCGAACCAAACCCTGGACCTGTAACCACACGGTTAATGCTGTCCAGCCTGGCGAAGCCTAGCAATGCTGTTGCTAATGACGCAGTTGAAGCTAACTTAGCTACGGGACCTCGACAGAGCTATGCTAAAATCATTAGCTCTCCACCTACGCCAGCCCTCATCTGCTCATCACGACCCGTGTTCACCTGCGTTCCAGCGATTGACGGCACGACGAAGGACTTCACACGATCATCGGTGCGGTTGGCGACTAGCGTCGGATAGCGCGTCTGCTATCCAACTCAAAGTCCTCCTGGTTGTGTTGCTGTAGCCAGCCGCTAATACACCGATCGCACCTACAACTTTCTTCTTTGCTGTCTCCATTGTTCATTAAATAAATTGCAAAAGATTCACCAACACAGATGTCCAGAATACTGTGGAGTTTTTCGATGAAAACAGACGCTGTTTGTATTGGGACACAATGGTGTCCCAATACTTCCGTTCAATCCGTGACGTCACGCGCAAACGTCATCATACCGAGACGTTTTCAGCCGGATATTTCCCGGGAAATTTAAAATTGCACTTTATAAGTTAACCCGGCCGTATTGGCATGTGTTGCAATGTTAAGATTTCATCATTGATGTATAAGCTATCAGACTGCGTGGTCGGTAGTAGTGGGTTTCAGTAGGCCTTTAAGATATCGGTCTGATATAATTGGAAAAAACCCTGTATCGGATTGAATCGAACCGCGTCTAAAATGTCCGATATTAGCACTCCATACTGGCATATCACGGGACAAGGACAAGCTCAGCATGCAGCACCCCGACCCAAAGTTAGTTGAAAAGTCTAAGTCTAAATCTGGTGCAGTTTCAAAAACACCATGAAGAACACAATGAACTGTGACTTTGTCAGTGTTTTTACAAATGCATTAAACTTTCAGCACTTCCTGTTTAGGATTTTCAAGTTGGCAGTTCACCATTAAAAACATTTGGAAAAGCAACCGGGTGTTTCCTCAAACCACCGTATTGGTGAAATATGTAACTGCCACAACACATTCATTTATCATCATTCAAACATTACAATTATGATATAATCAAAACAATAATCAAAATGACACCATCGCCAAAATCAAGGTGACACAACTACAAACTTAACAAACATAGTGGATTTAAGCATAAAATAAAATGGAACAAACACAACAAATGTAGAAACACACATTTTTACAATGGAGTTCAGGGTGCGTATTGTGCATTCAACCAATTGAAAGCAATGCACGGAACTCTAACTGCAAAGATGATGGTCAAGTTGACTTAAGTCTCTGTATCGTACCGCTTCGTTATTTTAGCCGTTGAGTGGATACATTACAATTAAAGAAGGTATTGTGCGTCGATACTGGAGCGCTGACGTGTCATCTTTAAACACTGTCATGTGTGACGTGGGTTACACTTGAATTGCTGTTGCGACACCCAGTGGACACATTTAGAACAGCAGTTTCTTGCCTACATTAAAAAAAAAATATATTTTGCAAACTGATCTTACGGGTCGCGGGCCGGTTGAAACCTGTTCGTGGGGCCACGAGAAATTAGCAAGAACATTATTAAAGAGTTTCGATCGAATAATACAACTATACAGTACTACTCTCAGCGTCCGAAAACCGGAAATGACACAACGTGTTACTGCAAACCTAAGCGGACAAAAGAAGACCCTTTGTTTTTGTTCACTTTTTATCGAATAAACATACAACAACAGTGGTACCCTAAGAAGAGCTTTTGCAAACTGTGACCTGTTCTATTTTAATTGATATGCAAAAAACATATGCATCATGATATATGTCGTTAATATATATGTCGTAACATGGTTACGGTTTATTTCAAACATGCATACAGTCACAATCTGGTACAAATAAAGCTGATTCCGATCACGTATTCCCAGTTTCTCATTACAACCTGTCCAAAAAGGAGCAGGAAGAAGCAAAGCTTTTTTTTCTAAATCCTATACCCCTTTTTCCGTTTCATTGCAATTTCCAACACGTTTGTTTGTCCACTTCCTGCAGCCAATCTAAAACCACAAACAAACAGACTCTTCCGTCATTCTACCCCGGGGAAGCTGTGACTACAAATGTAGCTTACCACCATCAAAGTGTGAACGTGGAGTGAATGAATGATGGGTTCTCACTTCTCTGTGATTAACTTTGAGTGTCTGGAAAAGCGCTTTATAAATCTAATCTAATCCATTATTATTAGATCAATAATACATAAAAAATGTGTTGAAAAGTTGTGATTCCCATAATGAGATGAATAAAATCTACCTAATTTTAAAATGTTTATCTTTCTTTGACTTTCTGAACACTTTGAGTTTGACGAGTTTCCTGAACTGGATCATATTAGTACATCGTTTGACCATTCCATATTTTAATTCCACATACTGTACTAATATACTAAAGGTTTTAAGTGTTGTACGTGCATAATGCACACACTTTATACGTTTAATTATTTTGTTGAGAAGAATTGTTGTACATTTTTGGGTATCAGGTTATAGTTATATGGACTTTAGGCCCGTCCCTATGACCAATCCATGTCAGTGGTGAGCAATTACCATAGCCGTCAACGTTTGCATTTTAAAATATGGGAAATTTCACCCCCAAAATTTGGTAAAAAAAGGCTGTGGAAGTACTTCCCCGTAGTTCCACTGTCAGACACAGCACCGGAGCCAAAGCCAAGCGTGTAGGTTTTAACAAGGTTTTAACCATCAGATTGTTTTCACAAAGTTCTCTCTCAAGCAGGACGCGACTTTTCAGCCCCGTCCGTATCCTCTCTCCCCCTCCTGCTCCCGGCAACTTACTGTAAAAGACAACAGATGATTAGATTAACACGTACCACCTGTGAAATCTAATCACCTGCCAGCTGTGTCTCGCCTTCAGCACATGCCCCGCCCCTGCCGGATGGTGCTCGTCGTCAGCACCATGGCCAGCGGCGGTGACTTTTCCTCCTGCAGGCAGCGCTGACTACACCTCACCCCCACAAAGGCATTTTCTATTTCGTCACAAATCGCTTCTTAATCTCAAAAATCTTAAACCGTCGAAAGCACAAATTAATTCTGGTCGTGCTTATCGACCTCAAAGCAATTTTATTTGGTAGATGATGTAATGATAAGCGCAGTAGTCAGACGTACTGTGCTTCTACATCCGGGTATAATTATGGTGTGTATAAGGACCCAAAAATGGCATCTATTAGGAGACATATTATCTGGCGTTTTGTTTCGACCTATTATACAAAATCAACTTTTCTTACCTATTGGTTCCTGCCGATGTGTATTTGGGATCTGTATGAGTCCCAAAGATTTGAGCGGGTCCGCCATTGTAGCCTGCGCCGTAGTCTTCTTTTTCTCTATCTTCTTGTTATGGGGCATTCAGACATTTCTAATACAAAGTAGTGTACAGTTCTACTTATATCTGTCTGTAGACTCGCTATGGAAACGTTAAAAACTTCCGATGCAACACAAGTGGCGGAGCGAAGACGCTGTCGAAGTGGAGGCATGTAAATAAGACTGCCCACAAAACGGCGAATCCTTAAGAGACGGTCAAAAAGCGGCTTGAAGATGGTCTGTAAAACATAATCTATGCAACATTGTGACCAAAGAACCACCATTACATGTTATGCAGACCACAAGGAAAAGTTTTAAATGTAGAAGAAATATCACGATATGACACCTTTACCACGTTTTGTCTGAAAGTCTAGTTTGGAGAAGTTTTGTACCTTGTAAATGTATTTCTCTGTAATGGCTGTCAGATTCATTGTTCATTCAATCAGCAGGTCATTGAAAACAACATTATTGCGTCTGGCTTGTTGCTCCAAAAAATAAAAAAACAAAACAAGCACTGGCTTCTTTTTCAAAAAAAAGACGATAGCGACATGAGTCACAGTGAAGTGAGTCAGAGTGCTACACCCATTCTCAGTGTGATCTTTCTGTATTTATACTCTGATTAGCAAGAATAATGACATCACACTTACATGAAATACTTGACACATGTTATACAGATACATATATATATATATATATATATATATATATATATATATATATATATATATATATATATATATACATATATATATATACATATATATATATACATACATATATATATATATATATATATATATATATATATATATATATATATACATATATATAAATATATATATAAATATATATATATATATATATATATATATATATATATATATATATATATATATATATATATATATATATATATATATATATATATATATACACATATATATATATATATATACATATACATATATATCCATCCATCCATCCATTTTCTACCGCTTATTCCCATCGGGGTCGCGGGGGGCGCTGGAGCCTATCTCAGCTGCATCCGGGCGGAAGGCGGGGTACACCCTGGACAAGTCGCCACCTCATCGCAGGGCCAACACAGATAGACAGACAACATTCACACTCACATTCACACACTAGGGCCAATTTAGTGTTGCCAATCAACTTATCCCCAGGTGCATGTCTTTGGAGGTGGGAGAAAGCCGGAGTACCCGGAGGGAACCCACGCAGTCACGGGGAGAACATGCAAACTCCACACAGAAATATCCCGAGCCGGGGATTGAACCCAGGACTACTCAGGACCTTCGTATTGCGAGGCAGGCGCACTAACCCCTCTGCCACCATGCTGCCCAGACATATATATATTTTTTATATATATATATATATGTATATATATATATTTATGTATATATATTATATATTATATCACACACATATATGTATATATATTATATATTATAAATGTATATGCACACACATACATACATATATATATATATATATATATATATATATATATATATATATATATATATATATATATATATATATATATATATATATATATATATATATATACATACATATATATACAAACCCCAAAATCAGTGATGTTGGCACGTAAATAAAAACAGAATACAATGATTTGCAAATCCGTTTTAACCTATATTCAATTCAATAGACTGCAAAGACAAGATACTTAACGTTCGAAATGGAAAACATAATTTTTTGAAAATAGTAGCTCATTTGGAATTTGATGCCTGCAACATGTTTCAAAAAAGCTGGCACGAGTGGCAAAAAAGACTGAGAAAGTTGAGGAATGCTCATCAAAAACTTATTTGGAACATCCCACAGGTGAACAGGCTAATTGGGAACAGGTGGGTGCCATGATTGGGTATAAAAGCAGCTTCCATGAAATGGATGGGGCGAGGGCCACCACTCTGTGAACAAATGCGTCAGAAAAATTGTCCAATAGTTCAAGAACAACATTTCTCAACGAGCTATTGCAAGGAATTTAGGGATTTCACCATCCATGGTCCGTAATATCATCAACAGGTTCAGAGAATCTGGAGAAATCACTGCATGTAAGCGATGATATTTCAGACCCTCGATCCCTCAGGCGGTACTGCATCAAAAAACAAAATCAGTGTGTAAAGGATATCACCACATGGGCTCAAGAACACTTCAGAAAACCACTGTCAGTAACTACAGTTGGTCGCTACATCCAGGGCCGGCCCGTGGCATAGGCCGTATAGGCAAATGCTAAGGGCGCCGTCCATCAGGGGGCGCCACTACAGTGCCACAAATGTTGGAGAAAAAGAAAAAAAAAGTTGGTACTATTATTTTTAGATACAAAAAATAATCCCACGTTAATTAAAATGCAAAGTAAAGCCTATTTAATAGAAATATTATTTGTTACAACATTACGCATGTTGCACAATGAGATGTAAGCAGGGGATTATGTGTACATTCCTGCAACTTCCTGCTTGTAAAAAATATATTTTTATTAGTATTTATTTAATATACTAACAGCATTTAATGATTAATATTTATAAATGAAGATTCCTAATAAATGACACTAAAATAAGCACACATTTGATTGGTAAATCATAGTGTAACGACCTGGAATGACACTTTATGTGTGGTGTTGGAGTTGTGCCACTTTTTGTGTGGCTGTAAACGCATCACTGGCTAAGTGCCATATGTGCATGTGTTGGCGCAAGTGGGAAAGAGCGAGCGGCTGCTGTTGATATAACAAAGTTGCTTTTGGTCTGGTTTGTACTGCAGAAAATGACCACTTTTGCTAGATATCATTTTTTTACTAATGTTTTGGTGATGTGTTTACGGCCGACAATAAAGAGTTTTGCTCAGTAAAGTGATGGATGGAATTCATGTCCTCAAAGCGTCTCGACAGACGTTACAATATTTGAACAATGATGACGAAAACTGTTTTCTCTGTCGTGTCCGTGTGTCGAAAATTGTTATGCACTTATTTCTTTATTTGATTTTGTGCGTGGCATAGATTTGCCGTGCGCAGAGGACGCTTCAGCAGTGCGCAATTGCACAGGTTCGCACCTTAGAGGGAACGTTGCTGTCAATTCTCTTATATACTCTTTCATTCTAGACTTCTAGAGTGTTTGATTATCACATCACTCTAAATGTATAGACTATAAAGTTCACAAACATAAAGAGGGATGCTAGAGGGCCAGGCCAAACTTTCCTTATCTCTAAACTAAAACTGGGGAAATGTGTAGAGTGTTCTGAGCTTCAGACATGATTTTGTGTCAGAATTCCTTGAGGAAAAAATGCATGGTTAGGCTTTGTGTATGTAGTGTGTGCCTTTCACATAGCAGCATAGCTTTTCAGCTATGCTGCTATTATGCTGTTTGTTACTTATGTATGTTATGTTGCAGCTATTTAAAATAGTTTTGTCAATTTGTTCTGGCCAAAAACAAATTGGCCCTTAGAAACATATCTTTGTCTTTGTGTGTTGTATGTAGAGCACATTGTTTGTGTGTTGTATGTAGAGCACATTGTTTGTGTGTTGTATGTAGAGCACATTGCTTAGCAGAGTTGAGTGATGCAAATGCATGTCAAGTTGATCAACACATTGTATTATTCTCCAGTGCAATAACAGTACTGAAATGAAGGCTAAAAGGGCATTAATGGGAGCTTTAAAAAAAAAAGGAGAAAAAAAGAAGTAACTAAATAGTTACTTTTCACAGTAACGCATTACTTTTTGGTGTAAATAACTGCGTTACTTTTAAAATGAAGTAACTAGTAACTGTAACTAGTTACTGGTTTTCAGTAACTAACCCAACACTGGTGATAGTAACCTGGCTTTTTAGCATTAAGCTAATGTTACATGATTCGGCAATTGCTAATCAATAAATAGCTAGTTCTGTTTTAACGTCGGGTTAATATTGTGGAGGGGGCTAAATTGTTATGGAAAATAATAATGTAACGTTAGGCAATTACAGTACTCCCACGGTCCCACCTTCATTCCTCAGGGACATTTGTATTAGATCTTTTAAGCAGGTGTTTTTTGTTTACATTATTATTGCCTTCTGGTTAGCTAATGTTTGCCCTGCAGGTAATAGTCACTTTTCCACCCCTTTATATATTAGGTATAGTTGTAAGCCTAGTTGTTAAAGTGCACATCATTAATGTTAATTAAGCAATATCACATGAGAGGGAATGCTGTTTTTTAATTTGAGCACTGCTGTGATTCGGTTAAAGATAATCATAACATAAATAATATAAATAAATGATAAATGGGTTATACTTATATAGCGCTTTTCTACCTTCAAGGTACTCAAAGCGCTTTGACAGTATTTCCACATTCACCCATTCACACACACATTCACACACTGATGGCGGGAGCTGCCATGCAAGGCGCTAACCAGCAGCCATCAGGAGCAAGGGTGAAGTGTCTTGCCCAAGGACACAACGGACATGACTAGGATGGTGGAAGGTGGGGATTGAACCCCAGTAACCAGCAACCCTCCGATTGCTGGCACGGCCACTCTACCAACTTCGCCCCGCCGTCCCTCATATAATATATTATACTGTTACTTTACATTCTGCTATTCAGCATTTCACTGTAATGATGACAATAAATTGTTAGATATTCATTTTTTATTTTTTGTATTCATTTATTTATTCATATTTTTTTTTTATCTTGTTAACTATTCTGATTGTTAATTTGCTTTCTTTAAGTAAAAAAAAAGGTCACCACCTAAAATCTTGCCTAGGGCGCCAGATTGGTTAGGGCCGGGCCTGGCTACATCTGTAAGTGCAAGGTAAAACTATACTATGCAAAGCGAAAGCCATTTATCAACAACACCCAGAAACGCTGCCAGCTTCGCTGGTTCCAAGCTCATTTGAGATGGACTGTTGCAAAGTGTAAAAGTGTTCTGTGGTCTGACGAGTCCACATTTCAAATTGTTTTTGGAAACTGTGGACGTCGTGTCCTCCAGACCAAAGAGGAAAAGAACCATCCGGATTGTTATAGGCGCAAAGTGTAAAAGCCAGCATCTGTGATGGTATGGGGGTGTATTAGTGCCCAAGGCATGGGTAACTTACACATCTGTGAAGGCACCATTAATGCTGAAAGGTACATACAGGTTTTGGAGCAACATATGTTGCCATCCAAGCAACGTTATCATGGACGCCCCTGCTTATTTCAGCAAGACAATGCCAAGCCACATGTTACAACAGCGGGGCTTCATAGTAAAAGAGTGCGGGTACTAGACTGGCCTGCCTGTAGTCCAGACCTGTTTCCCATTGAAAATGTGTGGTGCATTATGAAGCCTAAAATACCACAACGGAGACTCCGGACTGTTGAACAACTTAAGCTGTACATCAAGCAAGAATGGGAAATAATTCCACCTGAAAAGCTTCAAAAATTGGTGGTCTCAGTTCCCAAACATTTACTGAGTGTTGTTAAAAGGAAAGGCCATGTAACACAGTGGTAAAAATGCCCATGTGACAACTTTTTTGCAGTGTGTTGCTGCCATTAAATTTTAAGTTATGGTTTATTTGCAAAAAATACATTTGTTTCTCAGTTTGAACATTAAATATATTGTCTTTGCAGTCTATTCAATTGAATATAAGTTGAAAAGGATTTGCAAATCATTGTATTCTGTTTTTATTTATAAATTACACAACGTGCCAACTTCACTGGTTTTGGGTTTTGTACATATATAAATATATGTATATATATATATATATATATATATATATATATATATATATATTAGAGATGTCGATATTGTCGGCAGATAAATGCTTTAAAATGTAATATCGTAAATTATCGGTATCGGTTTCAAAATTATCGGTATCGGTTTCAAAAAGTAACATTTATCACTTTTTAAAACGCCGCTGTGTACACGGACGTAGGGAGAAGTACAGAGCGCCAATAAACCTTAAAGGCACGGCCTTTGCGTGCCGGCCCAGTCACATAATATCTACAGCTTTTCACACACACAAGTGAATGCAAACCATACTTGGTCAACAGCCATACAGGTCACACTGAGGGTGGCCGTATAAACAACTTTAACACTGCTACAAATATGCGCCACACTGTGAACCCACACCAAACAAGAATGACAAACACATTTCGGGAGAACATCCGCACCGTAACACAACATAAACACAACAGCACAACATAAACACAACAGAACAAATACCCAGAACCCCTTGCAGCACTAACTCTTCCGGGATGCTACAATACACCCTCCGCTACCCCACCCCCCACCTCTACACCCCCCCACCTCAACCTCCTCATGCTCTCTCAGGGAGAGCATGTCCCAAATTCCAAGCTGCTGTTTTGAGGCATGTTAAAACAAATAATGCACTTTGTGACTTCAATAATAAATATGGCAGTGCCATGTTGGCATTTTTTTCCATAACTTGAGTTGATTTATTTTGGAAAACCTTGTTGCATTGTTTAATGCATCCAGCGGGGCATCCCAACAAAATTAGGCATAATAATGTGTTAATTCCACAACCGTATATATCGGTATCAGTTGATATCGGAATCGGTAATTAAGAGTTGAACAATATCGGATATCGGCAAAAAAGCCATTATCGGACATCTCTAATATATATATATATATATATATATATATATATATATATATATATATATATATATATATATATATATATATATATATATATATATATATATGAATACATGCTTTAATAATTAATCAGCATAATTGCTAACCTCACATAGAGGTAGCATTTACATGACGTGTGAAGTGTCATGATTCTCTCTCATCGTCTCTCATTTACCAACAAAAATGGTGTGTATTTCTGTCATTATAATTAATGATTATTATTATTATGAGTTACAATTAATCAAAACAGTACACTCATTTGACAATGAGCTCAGAGTATGTGCTTCTTTGAGTCATTTGAGTCTGTGTGGTATAAAACCCGTAAAACATCAATGCCGTTTTTGCTTCCCAGTTTGTGTTGAAATCCTGTGCTTTTTGAGGTTGAGGCTACAAAGGAACACTTAAAACATTGAAAACTAATTTATTAAATCACAACAAAAAAATGAGCCTGAAAACATCGCAACTTTTGCCGTAACTTCCGAAAAAAGCTGGCTTTAAACATACCGAAAGGACATATTTCAACGTAAACATATTGATACTTTCACTACACATTTTTCTTGCTGTGATGTCGCCATGTTTGCTACAGCACCGCCTCCGTATACGACGTCACAAACATTTTTAATTGTCTAAACTGCCTGACAGTCCTGTGCCAACTCTACGTTAATCAATCAAATTTTATTTATAAAGCGCTTTTCATACATAAAAGCAATGCAACGCAAAGTGCTTTACAAAGTTAAAAACAATACCCCGGTGACCCATATCTCCCATTATCACATACACTATATTGCCAAAAGTATTTGGCCACCCATTCAAATGTTGAGAATCAGGTGTCCGGTGTATAAAATCAACCACTTAGGCATGGAGACTGTTTCCACAACATTTGTGAAAAAATGGGCCACTTTCAGTGATTTCCAGCGTGGAACTGTCATAGGATGCCACCTGTGCAACAAATCCAGTCATGAAATTTCCTCGCTCCTAAATATTCCAATGTGAACTTTATTATCAGAAAAGTGAAGAGTTAGGGAACAACAGCAACTCAGCCACCAAATGGTAGGCCACGTAAACTGACAGAGAGGGGTCAACGGATGCTGAAACGCATAGTGCAAAGACTTTCTGCACAGTTAGTTGCTACAGAGCTCCGAACTTCATGTGACCTTCCAATTAGCCCACGTACAGTACGCAGAGAGCTTCATGGAATGGGTTTCCATGACCGAGCAGCTGCGTCTAAGCCATACATCACCAAGTCCAATGTAAAGCGTGGGTGCAGGGGTGTAAAGCACGTCGCCACTGGACTCTAGAGCAGTGGAGACGCCTTCTCTGGATTGATGAATCACGCTTTTCCATCTGGCAATCTGATGGACCAGTCTGGGTTTGGAGGTTGCCAGGAGAACGGTACATTTCGGACTGTATTGTGCCGAGTGTGAAATATGGTGGAGGAGGAATTATGGTGTGGGGTTGTTTTTCTAAGGGCTTGACCCCTTAGTTCCAGTGAAAGGAACTTTGAATGCTCCAGGATACCAAAATTCCGTGGGATGGCACTTCAAGTTCATATGTGAGTAAAGGCAGGTGGCCAAATACTTTTGGAAATATAATGTACGTACACACGGACACAGATACCAAACAAACACACACACAACATACACACATATGCAACTAAATGGACAAATAAATGCACGGCTGAGTACAGAGGAGACATGTGAGTAAACACTATCACAGGAGCCATCTGCACCAGGGGGTCATCAGACCATGGCCACCAGGACGCTGACACAAAAGCTCCCCCACAAGCACGGCCGATAACCCCTGAGGCAGATGGCTCATCTGAGGAACGTTGGAAAATAAAAATAATAAAGCTTGTAAAATAGTAAGAACCATGAGTAGAGATAAAGAATAAAATACAAGTAAGACCAATGAAGATTAATAGAAATAGAAATAATAAATGGAACTAAATTAAATATTGCATAATAGGATACAAAGTAACGTATGAATGACTTCAATAAAATAATTAGCATTAGGTAAAAGTCAAATCAAAAAGGTGGGTCTTAAGCTTGCTCTTAAAAACATGAACGTTCTCCGCAACCCTGAGGTTCTCCGGCAAGGCTGCAAGGCCTGCGGACCTGCAGCGAAACGGGGTGTGCCAGGACCGGCTTCGAGATCAGCGACAGGTGCGCAGATGGCCCACTTGGGCCTGATTATCTAATCACCTGTTGCTCTGTTAAAAGGCAGCAGCCGGGGAGGAGAGTGGAGTTGGTGGTGGAGCGCGAGCGAGAGCGAGACAGACGACACTGGAGAGAAACCATTCGTGTGCTCAATTGATAGAGAAGACAACTGCTGAAAAGCACCCCAAACGACTTTGCACGTTTTATTGTAAAATAAAACATTGTTGTCAACCTGGAAGAGCCTGGCATGTCGGTAATTGGTGGTCCGAAGAACCCGGAAGTGCAAGACTTCCACACAGAGATTTTAAAACTGGTGTAATGTGAGCCCGTTTTTTGGTCTTCATCAGGACACGTGCCGATGAGTTCTGGAGTAATTATAAAGGTGCAATAACCTTTTTTTAGGAAGACCAGGAACCAGGGCGTTACAATAATTTATACGACTCGTAATAAAAACATGCATTAGCATCTCCGTGTTGCCCGGAGAGAGAATTGGGCGAACTCTGGCTATATTCTTAAGATGATAAACACCTATTTTTGTTATATTTTTTATATGTGGTATAAACGACGGCCATATTTTTCACTTGTAGTAATGCAGTTAAAGACAATGATTGTAGTTTTGATGTGTGTTTCTCACATCACATCGGGACAAGGATCGTTTTCGGTAATGCACACGTGCATTAAAGAAAAGTATCCGTGTGGGACTTGGCCTTAGAATACTGAATACTGGCAAATGTGCAAAAAAGGGCGTAGTATTAAATATGCTTTTCAAACCTGCTGGAATTGAACCACACATTACAAGGATCAACATTCCCCGTCAACTGGTATTAATGTGCCAGTCCTCAGAGAAAATACACCCAACATGACACTCTACCATCCTTTAGTACAAGCCTGGGTTATTATTTTGACTCGGGGATGGGGGCAAATATAGAAGGAACGCTAATACAAAACCTCACAATAATAAAATTAGATTTAGACTTAGACTTAGATCAGGGGTCGGAAACCCAAAATGTTGAAAGAGCCATATTGGACCAAAAAAGTAATCGGTATGGAGCCTCAAAAAATTAATCTAATTATATAAGCCTTATAATGATGGCAACACATGATGTAAGTGTCTGTATAAGCTATATAAGTCTACTATCAAAATTAATTTAAAAGTATTATACAAGTGTTATAATGATGGCAACACATGATACAAGTGGCTAATTAGCTACATCAGCCTACTATGAAAATTAATTTAAAAGCCTTATACAAGTGTTATAATGATGGCAACACATGATGTAAGTGTCTATATAAGCTATATAAGCCTACTATCAAAATTAATTTAAAAGTATTATACAAGTGTTATAATGATGGCAACACATGATACAAGCGGCTAATTAGCTATATTAGCCTACTATCAAAATTAATTTAAACATCTTATACAAGTGTTATAATGATGGCAACACATGATGCGAGTGGCTAATTAGCTATATCAGCCTACTATCAAAATTAATTTAAAAGTATTATACAAGTGTTATAATGATGTCAACACGTGATACAAGTGGCTAATTAGCTATATTAGCCTACTATCAAAATTAATTTAAAAGCCTTATACAAGTGTTATAATGATGGCAACACATGATGTAAGTGACTAATTAGCTATATTAGCCTACTATCAAAATGAATTTAAAAAGTCTTATATAAGTGTTATAATGATGGCAACACATGATGCAGGTGGCTAATTAGCTATATTAGCCTACTATCAAAATGAATTTAAAAGTCTTATATAATTGTTATAATGATGGCAACACAAGATGTTAGTGGCTAATTAGCTATATCGGCCTACTATCAAAATTAATTTAAAAGTCGTATATAAGTGTTATAAGGATGGCAACACATGATGCAAGTGGCTAATTAGCTATATTAGCCTACTATCAAAATGAATTTAAAAGTCTTATATAAGTGTTATAATGATGGCAACACATGATGCAAGTGGCTAATTAGCTATATTAGCCTACTATCAAAATGACTATGTGTCGCAGGCTGACACAAATCTACATTGACAGAAATGTTGAAATGTAATATTTTTTCTACACTTTTTTACAACATTGGAAAACATGAGTAAAACTTCTCAGAGGGTGATATAACTCCTGGAAATGACACGCTCAGAATGGCCAAAGGTATAAACGTGTGTGTCCAATTTAAAGGTAACGGCAGGCTGTCTTCTTCAAATGGATCCATTACAATCTTTGCAAGCTGTGTAACGTTTGCTGTGGTCTGGACCAACATGGCACACACACACAACTATCAGAAATGCAGCCAATATTACTTACAGATAATGTGTCATGAGACATGCAAATATAAATGAAATACACAGAGGACATAAGTAAAGGAAATTGAATGAGCTCAAATATACCTACACATGAGGCATAATGATGCAATATGTACATACAGCTAGCCTAAATATAGCATGTTAGCATAGATTAGCTTGCAGTCATGCACTGACCAAATATGCCTGATTGGCACTCCAACAAGTCAATAACATCAACAACGCTCACTTTTGTGCATTCACGCACAGTATCAAACGTTTGGTGGACAAAATGAGACAAAGAAGGAGTGGCATGAAACACGTCTTTCTGTGGCAGCGTCGGATAAAAGTTGTACATGTAAACAAACTGTTGAGTCACAGTGCACACAACGGTGAGATCAATGGCCGCTGAAATTAGTAGGACAAAACGACGCTCGCCAAATACTCTCATCAGTGAAGCATAAACGTAATAAAAAGTGGTCTTTCTAACAATTAGGAAGGTTTGTGTCGTATTTGTCCTCCTAAAGAAACCACATTACAACAAAAAACATTTTTCACCCCATTTTTTTCCCCCATTTCCATACGTTTTTAAAAAAGCTAAAAGGCATGTGGCTCTAGAGCCGCGGGTTGCTGACCCCCAACTTAGACTTAGGCTTGCTTTATTGTCATTCAAATTTGAACTTTACAGTACAGATATGAACAACATTTTGTTGCATTCGCTTTTTGTAGTGCCGGATAAAAGAGCAATAAGGTTCGGATATAAATACATAGATTACTGTACAGATAAATATATTGCACTTTTGCATATGCATCCACGTTCATGGTTGTATGTTATATTGTCCTTAGAGTCCAGCGAGTTAATCCGTTTTTGGGGTAAATAAATAGAGAGGATTATTATGATGCGTTCAAGAGTCTTATGGCCTGAGGGAAGAAGCTGTTACAGAACCTAAGGGTTCTGCTACGGAGGCTGCGGAACTTCTTTCCAGAGTCCTGCAGTGAAAACAGTCTTTAGTGGGAGGTGGGAGGAGTCTATTTTCTGATGTCTGATTGAATGCTAAAAAAGTCATGACAGACCGCCTTAAAAAACAGAATTGAATTTATAATTTTTTTTTACTGAATGAGACACCCAGAATGTACATGAAAATAAAGAATGTGGGGTTTACAATATTAACTATGGACGATAAAACACTGAATATTGACAACATGTGAACGTCACACCCCCTTCTATATTGACATGTTTTACAATCAAGCGAAACACAACAAAAATGCAACAAACACAGCGAAGGGTACAAAATAAATCCACTTACGATTTGATATATCACTAATTTCTTGTAAAAATCTCCTTCCGCGTCGGTCCCTGACACCCGCGTTTCAGGCTGACACTCTGTGGAAATGCTCCCCACCCACACTGCTTGGTGCCTCGTCTGTGCTGCTGTGACTTAGACGACCATAGTAACTAATTAGATTACCATAGTAACTAGCATATCATGCAAAAGCGCATATTCCAACCATTGAAATACTTTGTATAGTTCAAGACTTACGGTCATTTGGAAACATCACTGCACATCATAATTGGGTGAACATTTTTTTTTGTTGTAATATGGTTTCTGCAGGAGGACAAACACGACACAAACCTTCCTATTTGTTAGAAAGCTCACTGTTTAATATGTTTGTGCTTTGCTGATGAGGGTATTTGGCGAGCGTCGTTTTGTCCTACTAATTTCAGCCGCCATTGAACTCACCATTGTGTGGACTGTGACTCAACAGTTTGTTTACATGTACAACTTTCTCCGACGCTGCCACAGAAAGACGTGTTTCATGCCACTCCTTATTTGTCTCATTTTGTCCACCAAACGTTTGATACTGTGCGTGAAAACATCACTGCACATCATAATGGCAGCTACATTTTCCATCTTAAAGATCTAATAAAAAGCGCATTTTACTTCCTGCAGCCAAAGGTTCTGGGAAAAGACGATTGCACTCGGAGTCAGCTCATTTGAATGACAAGTTTAAATTGATGTTTTGCAAAGTAAACAGATGGATGCTCCGGTCATCTTTTTGGGACCAATAAAAAAAGAAGCATCCCCTTTGATTTCATTAACTTGGTGTACTTTCTTACCTTGCATTGTGTCCTGGGTCTCTTAGTAGGTCATGCATTACTCATCTTTAATTAATTAAGAGCCAAATCACAATTATGGCTGCCCTAAAGGGGGCCGTTTGTCTATATATAAAAACATATAGTAGCCTCGTTATTTGTACGAGCAAATGCTTTCCATTATTGCATTTGAATGAATTCATAGATAACTTGCTGAGAAATCCTATGTTAATTAAGTTGACCAGCAGATATTTAGGTATTTATGTTTGATAACCCCACCAAAAAAGACAAGGTGATGTGGCGGGCCACATCAATAATGTAGCGGGCCATTTAAAAATTGCGGCGTGGCCACTTAAAATGACGTAGCGGACCACATAATTAACATGGTGGACCATGGCGGGTAAATGATGCAGGGGGCCATCTAAAATAATATGAGGGGCCATTTAAAATGTGGCGGATCGCATCAATAATGTGGCAGGCAATTTTTTTTTAAATGTGGCAGAGCAGATACAATTGGTGGGTCACATAAATGATGTGGAGGGCCATTTAAAATGACGTGGCGGACCACATAAATGACGTGGTGGGCCAAATTAAAATGACAAGGTGGGCCATTTAAAACGAAGTGGCAGGCTATTTACAAAAATGTGGCGGGCCATTTAAATATTGTGGCGGGCCAGCGGACCAACTAATGTGACATGGCAGGTAATTTAAATTAAATTGGCAGACCAGTTAAAATGATGTGGTGGGTCACATAAATGACGTGGAGGGCCATATAAAATAAAGTGGCAGGCCATTTTTTAAAAAATGTGGCGGGCCATTTAAATATTGTGTAGAATGATGTAGCGGATTACATAAATGGGGTGGCGGGCAACATAAAAATATATGGCAGGCCATTTAAATTAAGGTGGCAGACCGGATAAAATTGGTGGGTCACATAAATGATGTGGAGGGCCATTTAAAATGATGTGGCGGACCACATAAATGATGTGGTGGGCCAAATTAAAATGACAAGGTGTGCCATTTAAAATAAAGCGGCAGGCTATTTACAAAAAATGTGGTGGGCCATTTAAATATTTTGGCTGGCCAGCGGACCAACTAATGTGAAATGGCAGGTAATTTAAATTAATGTGGCAGACCAGATAAAATGATGTGGTGGGTCACATAAATGATGTGGAGGGCCATGTAAAATAAAGTGGCAGGCCATATTTAAAAAAAATGTGGCGGGCCATTTAAATATTGTGTAGAATGATGTAGCGGATTACATAAATAGGGTGGCGGGCAACATAAAAATATATGGCAGGCCATTTAAATTAAGGTGGCAGACCGGATAAAATTGGTGGGTCACATAAATGATGTGGAGGGCCATTTAAAATGATGTGGCGGACCACATAAATGATGTGGTGGGCCAAATTAAAATGACAAGGTGTGCCATTTAAAATAAAGCGGCAGGCTATTTACAAAAAATGTGGTGGGCCATTTAAATATTTTGGCTGGCCAGCGGACCAACTAATGTGAAATGGCAGGTAATTTAAATTAATGTGGCAGACCAGATAAAATGATGTGGTGGGTCACATAAATGATGTGGAGGGCCATGTAAAATAAAGTGGCAGGCCATATTTAAAAAAAATGTGGCGGGCCATTTAAATATTGTGTAGAATGATGTAGCGGATTACATAAATGGGGTGGCGGGCAACATAAAAATATATGGCAGGCCATTTAAATTAAGGTGGCAGACCGGATAAAATTGGTGGGTCACATAAATGATGTGGAGGGCCATTTAAAATGATGTGGCGGACCACATAAATGATGTGGTGGGCCAAATTAAAATGACAAGGTGTGCCATTTAAAATAAAGCGGCAGGCTATTTACAAAAAAATGTGGTGGGCCATTTAAATATTTTGGCTGGCCAGCAGACCAACTAATGTGAAATTGCAGGTAATTTAAATTAATGTGGCAGACCAGATAAAATGATGTGGTGGGTCACCTAAATTATGTGGGGGCCATTTAAAATAATATGGAGGGCCATATAAAATAATGTGGCAGATCACATCATAAATGGGGTGGTGGGCCAAATTAAAATGACAAGGTGGGCCACTTAAATGAAGTGGTGGGCCATTTAAAATAAAACGGCAGACTATTTACAAAAAATGTGGCGGGCCATTTAAATATTGTGGCGGGCCATTTAAAATGATGTGGCGGACCACATAAATGACGTTGTGGGCAAAATTAAAATGACAACGTGGGCAATTTAAAATAAAGCGGCAGGATATTTACAAAAAAAATGGGGCGGGCCATTTAAATATTGTGGCGGGCCATTTAAAATGAAGTGGCGGACCAACTAATGTGACATGGCAGGTAGTCTAAATTAAGTGGCAGACCAGATAAAATGATGTGGTGGGTCACATAAATGATGTGGGGGGCCATTTAAAATAATATGGAGGGCCATTTAAAATAATGTGGCAGACCACGTCAATAATGTGGCAGGCCATTTAAAAAAATAAAAACATGTGTTGGGCCATTTAAATATTGTGTAGAATGATGTAGCAGATTACATAAATGGGGTGGCGGGCCACATACAAATATATGGCAGGCCATATAAATTAATGTGGCAGACCAGATAAAATTGGTGGGTCACATAAATGATGCTGAGGGCCATTTAAATGACGTGGCGGACCACATAAATGATGTGGTGGGCCAAATTAAAATGATAAGGTGGGCCATTTAAAATAAAGCGGCAGGCTATTTACCAAAAAATTATGGCGGGCCATTTAAATATTGTGGCGGACCATTTGAAATTATGTGGCGGACCAACTAATGTGACATGGCAGGAAGTTTAAATTAATGTGGCAGACCAGATACAATTATGTGGTGGGTCACGTAAATGATTTTGAGGGCCATTTAAAATAATATGGAGGGCCATTTAAAATAATGTGGCGAATCGCATCAATAATGTGGCAGGCAATTTTTTAAAAAATGTGGCGGGCCATTTAAATATTGTGTATAATGATGCAGTGGATTACATAAATGGGGTGGCGGGCCACGTAAAAAGATATGGCAGGCCATTTAAAATAAAACGGCAGACTATTTACAAAATGTGGCGGGCAATTTAAATATTGTGGCGGGCCATTTAAAATGATGTGGCGGACCACATAAATTATGTGGTGGGCAAAATTAAAATGACAAGGAGGGCCGAATTAAAATAAAACGACAGGCTATTTAAAAAAAATATGGCGGGCCATTTAAATATTGTGGCGGGCCATTTAAAATGACGAGGATAGTCACACTCGTTCGAGCGACCGCCGATGATAATCCGGCAGTGCGCCTTATTATCCGGTGTGCCCTGTGGTCCGAAAAATACGGTAGTTGAATAGCCCTGCAGTCGAGAGCCACATAAGCATACACCAACCTCTGTTCTTAACAACCAGAGGCAGTGGAGTGTGCGCCAAAACAATTATTCCATACTGTTGCTTTAAACGTGCAGAATTTTGCATGTCGACGTTGTGAACAGACTCCTAACTGCGACTTGACACGAGGCATTAGCGGAACGTGTTTGACGGGCTTCACTGAACTGACCACAGTAACCAAAGGCGAGGCCGACCGAGGGGCGGCGGCGCTAATCGCCGCGCAGTTCTTATCAACACTCGGCATCAAATGCTTCAAGACAGAATTGCTAAAAGCTGTTCCTTTCCCAAAGCCCTGACATCAGACTGTTGATGCATGCTGCCTGACGGAGGAACACACCCGTTTCCCCGGCAGCAGATGCCGTCTGACTTGCCACACATGCAGAACTAGTCCACAAATGAGGATTATGTGCAAACCATTTTTATTTTTATTTTTTTGGATTTCTACATTAATTTGTCCCAACGAGGTTCACTCATTTAACTTACAAGAACCAATTATAAATCTCGGCCCCCTCCCCGCGGCATGATTAATCGCATCTGTCTGAGAGCAAGTTCACATTTGTCATATTTCATCACCATCGCAGATGACCCCGACTACACTGTTAGCTTCTGCTCCGTGTGTGGAATGCTTTCATTCATTCACAAAATGCTACCCGGGGCTAAGTGGGAACTTTCCACATGGCAAGTGGCTGTCAGGAACGAGCAGGGTGAGTCGGAACACGTTCGGAAGTAATCTCGACTTGAGAGCAGGACGGTGAAAATGGCTGGGATGTACACAAAACTAAGATAACTGTTTAAGCGGCAAGGATACAGATTATGGACTAAACTCTCACTATTATGTTAGATCCACTATGGACTGGACTCTCAATATTATGTTAGATCCAATATGTTAGATCCGGATGTGGAGAGATCGGGCCATTTTGGGCTGATAGATGCGTGTACGATGGACCTGCTCGCTAGCTTGGGAATTCTTCGCGAGCTACATCCAGCAGTGGCCTTTGAAGCAGCGGCGTCCACTACCAGCGGAGACGGTCAGCGAAAGAGACGTAAGCGGTGCGCTCGGAAGCAGAAGCGGGGGTGTCGGGCGGGGCTAACAACAAAGCTAAATGCTTTGTTGTTAGCGGGGCTAACGAAAAAGCTAAATGCTAATCCACAAAGAAGCGCTAATAAGGAGTCTGTTAAGATAGAACTAGCCAGCGCCAGGCTGGATAATCCCTGCACACATAGCAATTCTTCTAGAATAATATACAACGCACATAATGTTTTTTCTGCGTCAGAGGTGGACATGCATTTTACTGAGGTGGCAAACAATCTAAAAATTCCTGTCATATCAATTCCTAGATATGGTCGAAATTATTTAAAGTGCACTATGCATAATAAACGTAACATTATTAATATTGCTACTACGGATACTTTCAACAAAAACTCCTCAAAACAACCCACTACCTATAATATGGGCTTTTTAAACATAAGGTCATTGTCTTCCAAAACGTTATTAGTTAATGAAGTCATCAGAGACAACAATCTTGATGTCGTTGGTTTAGCCGAGACCTGGCTCAAACCAGACGAATTTTTTGCGCTGGGTGAGGCGTCTCCTCCTGGCTATGCGGGAACGCATATTGCCCGCCCCATTAAAAGGGGTGGGGGTGTTGCACTAATATAGAACAAAAACTTTAGCCTTACCTCGGACCTAAATAATAAATATAACTCGTTTGAGGTGCTCACTATGAGGTTTGTCACACCGCTGCCTCTCCACCTGGCTGTCATCTACCGCCCCCCTGGGCCCTATTCGGACTTTATCAATGAATTTTCAGAGTTCGTTGCTGATCTAGTGACGCACGCCGACAATATAATCATAATGGGAGACTTTAACATCCATATGAATACCCCATCGGACCCTCCATGCGTGGCGCTCCAGACTATAATTGATAGCTGTGGTCTTACACAAATAATAAATGAACCCACGCATCGCAACGGTAATACGATAGATCTAGTGCTTGTCAGGGGTGTCACCACCTCTAAAGTTACGATACTCCCGTACACTAAAGTAATGTCCGATCATTACCTTATAAAATTCGAAGTTCTGACTCATTGTCAACAAACTAATAATAATAATAATAACTACTATAGCAGCCGCAACATTAATACTGCCACAACGACGACTCTTACTGACCTACTGCCTTCAGTAATGGCATCATTCCCAAATTATGTGGGCTCTATTGATAACCTCACTAACAACTTTAACGACGCCCTGCGCGACACCATTGATATTGTAGCACCGCTAAAGCTAAAAAGGGCCCCTAAAAGGCGTACCCCATGGTTTACAGAAGAAACTAAAGCCCAGAAATTATCATGTAGAAAGCTGGAACGCAAATGGCGTGCGACTAAACTTGAGGTTTTCCATCAAGCATGGAGTGATAGTTTAATAACTTATAAACGCATGCTTACCTCAGCTAAAGCTAAATATTACTCAAATCTCATCCACCTCAACAAAAATGATCCTAAATTTTTGTTTAGTACAGTAGCATCGCTAACCCAACAAGGGACTCCTCCCAGTAGCTCCACCCACTCAGCAGATGACTTTATGAATTTCTTTAATAAGAAAATTGAACTCATCAGAAAAGAGATTAAAGACAATGCATCCCAGCCACAACTGGGTTCTATTAACACAAATATGACTGTATATACGACGGACATTGCCCTCCAAAATAGTTTCTCTCTCTTTGATGAAATAACATTGGAGGAATTGTTAAAATGTGTAAATGGGACAAAACAAACAACATGTTTACTTGACCCAATTCCTGGGAAACTTATCAAGGAGCTTTTTGTTTTATTAGGTCCATCAGTGTTAAATATTATAAACCTATCACTTTCCTCTGGTACTGTTCCTCTAGCATTCAAAAAAGCGGTTATTCATCCTCTACTCAAAAGACCTAACCTCGATCCTGACCTCATGGTGAACTACCGGCCGGTGTCCCACCTACCGTTTATCTCGAAAATTCTCGAAAAAATTGTCGCACAGCAGCTAAATGAACACTTAGTGACTAACAATCTCTGTGAACCTTTTCAATCCGGTTTCAGGGCAAATCACTCTACGGAGACAGCCCTCGCAAAAATGACTAATGATCTATTGCTGACGATGGATTCTGATGCTTCATCTATGTTGCTGCTTCTTGATCTTAGCGCCGCTTTCGATACTGTTGATCATAATATTTTATTAGAGCGTATCAAAACGCGTATTGGGATGTCAGACTTAGCCTTGTCTTGGTTTAACTCTTATCTTACTGACAGGATACAGTGTGTCTCCCATAACAATGTGACCTCGGACTATGTTAAGGTAACGTGCGGAGTTCCCCAGGGTTCAGTTCTTGGCCCTGCACTCTTTAGTATTTACATGCTGCCGCTAGGTGACATTATACGCAAATACGGTGTTAGCTTTCACTGTTATGCTGATGACACTCAACTCTACATGCCCCTAAAGCTGACCAACACGCCGGATTGTAGTCAGCTGGAGGCGTGTCTTAATGAAATTAAACAATGGATGTCCGCTAACTTTTTGCAACTCAACGCTAAGAAAACGGAAATGCTGATTATCGGTCCTGCTCAACACCAACATCTATTTAATAATACCACCTTAACATTTGACAACCAAACAATTAAACAAGGCGACTCGGTAAAGAATCTGGGTATTATCTTCGACCCAACTCTCTCGTTTGAGTCACACATTAAGAGTGTTACTAAAACGGCCTTCTTTCATCTCCGTAATATCGCTAAAATTCGTTCCATTTTGTCCACAAGCGATGCTGAGATCATTATCCATGCGTTCGTTACATCTCGTCTCGATTACTGTAACGTATTATTTTCGGGCCTCCCTATGTCTAGCATTAAAAGATTACAGATGGTACAAAATGCGGCTGCTAGACTTTTGACAAAAACAAGAAAGTTTGATCATATTACGCCTATACTGGCTCACTTGCACTGGCTTCCTGTGCACCTAAGATGCGACTTTAAGGTTTTACTACTTACGTATAAAATACTACACGGTCAAGCTCCTGCCTATCTTGACGATTGTATTGTACCATATGTCCCGGCAAGAAATCTGCGTTCAAAGAACTCCGGCTTATTAGTGATTCCCAGAGCCCAAAAAAAGTCTGCGGGCTATAGAGCGTTTTCTATTCGGGCTCCAATACTATGGAATATCCTCCCGGTAAAAGTTAGAGATGCTACCTCAGTAGAAGCATTTAAGTCTCATCTTAAAACTCATTTGTATACTCTAGCCTTTAAATAGACTCCCTTTTTAGACCAGTTGATCTGCCGTTTCTTTTCTTTTCTTTTCTACTCTGCTCCGGGGTGGACCGCTAGCCTGTCCATCAGATGGGGACATCTCTACGCTGCTGACCCGTCTCCACTCGGGATGGTTCCCGCTGGCCCCACCATGGACTCGACTTTCGCTGATGTGTTGGACTTTCACAATATTATGTCAGACCCACTCGACACCGAGGATGTCGTTGTGGCTTGTACAGCCCTTTGAGACACTAGTGATTTAGGGCTATATAAATAAACATTGATTGATTGATTGATTGATTGATTGATGATTATGTTAGATCCACTATGGACTGGACTCTCACACTATTATGTTAGATCCACTATGGATTGGAATCTCACACTATTATGTTAGATCCACTATGGACTGGACTCTCACACTATTATGTTAGATCCACTATGGACTGGACTCTCACATTATTATGTTAGATCCACTATGGAATGGACCCTCACAATATTATGTTAGATCCACTATGGACTGGACTCTCACACTATTATGTTAGATCCACTATGGACTGGACTCTCACACTATTATGTTAGATCCACTATGGACTGGACTCTCACACTATTATGTTAGATCCACTATGGACTGGACTCTCACACTATTATGTTAGATCCACTATGGACTGGACTCTCACATTATTATGTTAGATCCACTATGGACTGGACTCTCACACTATTATGTTTGATCCATTATGGACTGGACTCTCACTATTATGTTAAATACGCTATGGACTGGACTCTCAGTATTATGTTAGATCCACTATGGACTGGACCCTCACAATATTATGTTAGATCCACTATGGACTGGACTCTCACACTATTATGTTAGATCCGCTGTGGACTGGACTCTCACATTATTATGTTAGATCCACTATGGACTGGACTCTCACACTATTATGTTACATCCACTATGGACTGGAGTCTCACTATTATGTTAGATCCACTATGGACTGGACTCTCACACTATTATGTTAGATCCACTATAGACTGGACTCTCACACTATTATGTTAGATTCACTATGGACTGGACTATCACACTATTATGTTAGATCCACTATGGACTGGACTCTCACAATATTATGTTAGATCCACTATGGACTGGACTCACACAATATTATGTTAGATCCCCTATGGACTGGACTCTCACACTATTATGTTAGATCCACTATGGACTGGACTCTCACATTATTATGTTAGATCCACTATGGAATGGACCCTCACAATATTATGTTAGATCCACTATGGACTGGACTCTCACACTATTAGGTTAGATCCACTATGGACTGGACTCTCACACTATTATGTTAGATCCACTATGGACTGGACTCTCACACTATTGTGTTAGATCCACTATGGACTGGACTCTCACACTATTATGTTAGATCCACTATGGACTGGACTCTCACATTATTATGTTAGATCCACTATGGACTGGACTCTCACACTATTATGTTTGATCCATTATGGACTGGACTCTCACTATTATGTTGAATACGCTATGGACTGGACTCTCAGTATTATGTTAGATCCACTATGGACTGGACCCTCACAATATTATGTTAGATCCACTATGGACTGGACTCTCACACTATTATGTTAGATCCGCTATGGACTGGACTCTCACATTATTATGTTAGATCCACTATGGACTGGACTCTCACACTATTATGTTACATCCACTATGGACTGGAGTCTCACTATTATGTTAGATCCACTATGGACTGGACTCTCACACTATTATGTTAGATCCACTATGGACTGGACTCTCACTTTATATGTTAAATCCACTGTGGACAGGACTCTCACATTATTATGTTAGATCCACTATGGACTGGACTCTCACACTATTATGTTAGATCCACTATGGGCTGGACTCTCACATTATTATGTTAGATCCACTATGGACTGGACTCTCACACTATTATGTTAGATCCACTATGGACTGGACTCTCACACTATTATGTTAGATTCACTATGGACTGGACTATCACACTATTATGTTAGATCCACTATGGACTGGACTCTCACAATATTATGTTAGATCCACTATGGACTGGACTCACACAATATTATGTTAGATCCACTATGGACTGGACTCTTACACTATTATGTTAGATCCACTATGGACTGGACTCTCACACTATTATGTTAGATCCACTATGGATTGGAATCTCACACTATTATGTTAGATCCACTATGGACTGGACTCTCACATTATTATGTTAGATCCACTATGGAATGGACCCTCACAATATTATGTTAGATCCACTATGGACTGGGCTCTCACACTATTATGTTAGATCCACTATGGACTGGACTCTCACACTATTATGTTAGATCCACTATGGACTGGACTCTCACACTATTATGTTAGATCCACTATGGACTGGACTCTCACACTATTATGTTAGATCCACTATGGACTGGACTCTCACATTATTATGTTAGATCCACTATGGACTGGACTCTCACACTATTATGTTTGATCCATTATGGACTGGACTCTCACTATTATGTTAAATACGCTATGGACTGGACTCTCAGTATTATGTTAGATCCACTATGGACTGGACCTTCACAATATTATGTTAGATCCACTATGGACTGGACTCTCACACTATTATGTTAGATCCGCTATGGACTGGACTCTCACATTATTATGTTAGATCCACTATGGACTGGACTCTCACACTATTATGTTACATCCACTATGGACTGGAGTCTCACTATTATGTTAGATCCACTATGGACTGGACTCTCACACTATTATGTTAGATCCACTATGGACTGGAATCTCACACTATTATGTTAGATTCACTATTGACTGGACTATCACACTATTATGTTAGATCCACTATGGACTGGACTCTCACAATATTATGTTAGATCCACTATGGACTGGACTCACACAAAATTATGTTAGATCCACTATGGACTGGACTCTCACACTATTATGTTAGATCCACTATGGACTGGACTCTCACATTATTATGTTAGATCCACTATGGAATGGACCCTCACAATATTATGTTAGATCCACTATGGACTGGACTCTCACACTATTATGTTAGATCCACTATGGACTGGACTCTCAAACTATTGTGTTAGATCCACTATGGACTGGACTCTCACACTATTATGTTAGATCCACTATGGACTGGACTCTCACATTATTATGTTAGATCCACTATGGACTGGACTCTCACACTATTATGTTTGATCCATTATGGACTGGACTCTCACTATTATGTTGAATACGCTATGGACTGGACTCTCAGTATTATGTTAGATCCACTATGGACTGGACCCTCACAATATTATGTTAGATCCACTATGGACTGGACTCTCACACTATTATGTTAGATCCGCTATGGACTGGACTCTCACATTATTATGTTAGATCCACTATGGACTGGACTCTCACACTATTATGTTACATCCACTATGGACTGGAGTCTCACTATTATGTTAGATCCACTATGGACTGGACTCTCACACTATTATGTTAGATCCACTATGGACTGGACTCTCACTTTATATGTTAAATCCACTGTGGACAGGACTCTCACATTATTATGTTAGATCCACTATGGACTGGACTCTCACACTATTATGTTAGATCCACTATGGGCTGGACTCTCACATTATTATGTTACATCCACTATGGACTGGACTCTCACACTATTATGTTAGATCCACTATGGGCTGGACTCTCACATTATTATGTTAGATCCACTATGAAGTGGACTCTCACAGTACTATGATAGACCAGTATGGACTGGACTCTCACACTATTATGTTAAATCCACTATGGACTGGACTCTCACACTATTATGTTAGATCCACTATGGACTGGACTCTCACACTATTATGTTAGATCCACTATGGACTGGACTCTCACACTGTTATGTTATATCCACTATGGACTGGACTCTCACACTGTTATGTTAGATCCACTATGGACTGGACCCTCACAATATTATGTTAGATCCACTATGGACTGGACTCTCACTATTATGTTAGATCCACTATGGACTGGACCCTCACAATATTATGTTACATCCACCATGGGCTGGACTATTACATTATTATGTTAGATCCACTATGGACTGGACTCTCACTATTATGTTAGATCCACTATGGACTGGACCCTCACAATATTATGTTAGATCCACTATGGACTGGACTCACACCATATTATGTTAGATCCACTATGGACTGGACTCTCACACTATTATTTTAGATCCACAATGGATTGGAATCTCACACTATTATGTTAGATCCACTATGGACTGGACTCTCACACTATTATGTTAGATCCACTATGGACTGGACTCTCACTTTATATCTTAGATCCACTGTGGACTGGACTCTCACATTATTATGTTAGATCCACTATGGCCTGGACTCTCACACTATTATGTTAGATCCACTATGGACTGGACTCTCACACTATTATGTTAGATCCACTATGGACTGGACTCTCACACTATTATGTTAGATCCACTATGGACTGCACTCTCACAATATTATGTTAGATTCACTATGGACTGGACTATCACACTATTATGTTAGATCCAATATGGACTGGACTCTAACAATAATATGTTAGATCCACTATGGACTGGACTCACACAATATTATGTTAGATCCACTATGGAATGGAATCTCACACTATTATGTTGGATCCACTATGGACTGGACTCTCACACTATTATGTTAGATCCACTATGGACTGGACTCTCACATTATTATGTTAGATCCACTATGGACAGGACTCTCACTATTATGTTGGATCCACTATGGACTGGACCCTCACAATATTATGTTAGATCCACTATGGACTGGACTCTCACACTATTATGTTAGATCCACTATGGACTGGACTCTCACACTATTATGTTAGATCCACTATGGACTGGACTCTCACACTATTATGTTAGATCCACTATGGACTGGACTCCCACACTATTATGTTAGATCCACTATGGACTGGACTCTCACACTATTATGCTAGATCCACTATGGACTGGACTCTCACTATTATGTTAAATCCGCTATGGACTGAACTCTCACTATTATGTTAGATCCACTATGGACTGGACCCTCACAATATTATGTTAGATCCGCTATGGACTGGACTCTCACACTATTATGTTAGATCCACTATGGACTGGACTCTCACAATATTATGTTAGATCCACTATGGACTGGACTCACACAATATTATGTTAGATCCCCTATGGACTGGACTCTCACACTATTATGTTAGATCCACTATGGACTGGACTCTCACATTATTATGTTAGATCCACTATGGAATGGACCCTCACAATATTATGTTAGATCCACTATGGACTGGACTCTCACACTATTACGTTAGATCCACTATGGACTGGACTCTCACACTATTATGTTAGATCCACTATGGACTGGACTCTCACACTATTGTGTTAGATCCACTATGGACTGGACTCTCACACTATTATGTTAGATCCACTATGGACTGGACTCTCACATTATTATGTTAGATCCACTATGGACTGGACTCTCACACTATTATGTTTGATCCATTATGGACTGGACTCTCACTATTATGTTGAATACGCTATGGACTGGACTCTCAGTATTATGTTAGATCCACTATGGACTGGACCCTCACAATATTATGTTAGATCCACTATGGACTGGACTCTCACACTATTATGTTAGATCCGCTATGGACTGGACTCTCACATTATTATGTTAGATCCACTATGGACTGGACTCTCACACTATTATGTTACATCCACTATGGACTGGAGTCTCACTATTATGTTAGATCCACTATGGACTGGACTCTCACACTATTATGTTAGATCCACTATGGACTGGACTCTCACTTTATATGTTAAATCCACTGTGGACAGGACTCTCACATTATTATGTTAGATCCACTATGGACTGGACTCTCACACTATTATGTTAGATCCACTATGGGCTGGACTCTCACATTATTATGTTAGATCCACTATGGACTGGACTCTCACACTATTATGTTAGATCCACTATGGACTGGACTCTCACACTATTATGTTAGATTCACTATGGACTGGACTATCACACTATTATGTTAGATCCACTATGGACTGGACTCTCACAATATTATGTTAGATCCACTATGGACTGGACTCACACAATATTATGTTAGATCCACTATGGACTGGACTCTTACACTATTATGTTAGATCCACTATGGACTGGACTCTCACACTATTATGTTAGATCCACTATGGATTGGAATCTCACACTATTATGTTAGATCCACTATGGACTGGACTCTCACATTATTATGTTAGATCCACTATGGAATGGACCCTCACAATATTATGTTAGATCCACTATGGACTGGGCTCTCACACTATTATGTTAGATCCACTATGGACTGGACTCTCACACTATTATGTTAGATCCACTATGGACTGGACTCTCACACTATTATGTTAGATCCACTATGGACTGGACTCTCACACTATTATGTTAGATCCACTATGGACTGGACTCTCACATTATTATGTTAGATCCACTATGGACTGGACTCTCACACTATTATGTTTGATCCATTATGGACTGGACTCTCACTATTATGTTAAATACGCTATGGACTGGACTCTCAGTATTATGTTAGATCCACTATGGACTGGACCTTCACAATATTATGTTAGATCCACTATGGACTGGACTCTCACACTATTATGTTAGATCCGCTATGGACTGGACTCTCACATTATTATGTTAGATCCACTATGGACTGGACTCTCACACTATTATGTTACATCCACTATGGACTGGAGTCTCACTATTATGTTAGATCCACTATGGACTGGACTCTCACACTATTATGTTAGATCCACTATGGACTGGAATCTCACACTATTATGTTAGATTCACTATTGACTGGACTATCACACTATTATGTTAGATCCACTATGGACTGGACTCTCACAATATTATGTTAGATCCACTATGGACTGGACTCACACAATATTATGTTAGATCCACTATGGACTGGACTCTCACACTATTATGTTAGATCCACTATGGACTGGACTCTCACATTATTATGTTAGATCCACTATGGAATGGACCCTCACAATATTATGTTAGATCCACTATGGACTGGACTCTCACACTATTATGTTAGATCCACTATGGACTGGACTCTCACACTATTGTGTTAGATCCACTATGGACTGGACTCTCACACTATTATGTTAGATCCACTATGGACTGGACTCTCACATTATTATGTTAGATCCACTATGGACTGGACTCTCACACTATTATGTTTGATCCATTATGGACTGGACTCTCACTATTATGTTGAATACGCTATGGACTGGACTCTCAGTATTATGTTAGATCCACTATGGACTGGACCCTCACAATATTATGTTAGATCCACTATGGACTGGACTCTCACACTATTATGTTAGATCCGCTATGGACTGGACTCTCACATTATTATGTTAGATCCACTATGGACTGGACTCTCACACTATTATGTTACATCCACTATGGACTGGAGTCTCACTATTATGTTAGATCCACTATGGACTGGACTCTCACACTATTATGTTAGATCCACTATGGACTGGACTCTCACTTTATATGTTAAATCCACTGTGGACAGGACTCTCACATTATTATGTTAGATCCACTATGGACTGGACTCTCACACTATTATGTTAGATCCACTATGGGCTGGACTCTCACATTATTATGTTAGATCCACTATGGACTGGACTCTCACACTATTATGTTAGATCCACTATGGGCTGGACTCTCACATTATTATGTTAGATCCACTATGAAGTGGACTCTCACAGTACTATGATAGACCAGTATGGACTGGACTCTCACACTATTATGTTAAATCCACTATGGACTGGACTCTCACACTATTATGTTAGATCCACTATGGACTGGACTCTCACACTATTATGTTAGATCCACTATGGACTGGACTCTCACACTGTTATGTTATATCCACTATGGACTGGACTCTCACACTGTTATGTTAGATCCACTATGGACTGGACCCTCACAATATTATGTTAGATCCACTATGGACTGGACTCTCACTATTATGTTAGATCCACTATGGACTGGACCCTCACAATATTATGTTACATCCACCATGGACTGGACTATTACATTATTATGTTAGATCCACTATGGACTGGACTCTCACTATTATGTTAGATCCACTATGGACTGGACCCTCACAATATTATGTTAGATCCACTATGGACTGGACTCACACCATATTATGTTAGATCCACTATGGACTGGACTCTCACACTATTATTTTAGATCCACAATGGATTGGAATCTCACACTATTATGTTAGATCCACTATGGACTGGACTCTCACACTATTATGTTAGATCCACTATGGACTGGACTCTCACTTTATATCTTAGATCCACTGTGGACTGGACTCTCACATTATTATGTTAGATCCACTATGGCCTGGACTCTCACACTATTATGTTAGATCCACTATGGACTGGACTCTCACACTATTATGTTAGATCCACTATGGACTGGACTCTCACACTATTATGTTAGATCCACTATGGACTGCACTCTCACAATATTATGTTAGATTCACTATGGACTGGACTATCACACTATTATGTTAGATCCAATATGGACTGGACTCTAACAATAATATGTTAGATCCACTATGGACTGGACTCACACAATATTATGTTAGATCCACTATGGAATGGAATCTCACACTATTATGTTGGATCCACTATGGACTGGACTCTCACACTATTATGTTAGATCCACTATGGACTGGACTCTCACATTATTATGTTAGATCCACTATGGACAGGACTCTCACTATTATGTTGGATCCACTATGGACTGGACCCTCACAATATTATGTTAGATCCACTATGGACTGGACTCTCACACTATTATGTTAGATCCACTATGGACTGGACTCTCACACTATTATGTTAGATCCACTATGGACTGGACTCTCACACTATTATGTTAGATCCACTATGGACTGGACTCCCACACTATTATGTTAGATCCACTATGGACTGGACTCTCACACTATTATGCTAGATCCACTATGGACTGGACTCTCACTATTATGTTAAATCCGCTATGGACTGAACTCTCACTATTATGTTAGATCCACTATGGACTGGACCCTCACAATATTATGTTAGATCCGCTATGGACTGGACTCTCACACTATTATGTTAGATCCGCTATGGACTGGACTCACACATTATTATGTTAGATCCACTATGGACTGGACTCTCACACTATTGTGTTAGATCTACTATGGACTGTACTCTCACACTATTATGATAGATCCACTATGGACTGGACTCTCACACTATTATGTTGGATCCACTATGGACAGGAGTCTCACTATTATGTTAGATCCACTATGGACTGGACTCTCACACTATTATGTTAGATCCACTATGGACTGGACTCTCACTTTATATGTTAGATCCACTGTGGACTGGACTCTCACATTATTATGTTAGATCCACTATGGACTGGACTCTCACACTTTTATGTTAGATCCGCCATGGACTGGAGTCTCACTATTATGTTAGATCCACTATGGACTGGACTCTCACACTATTATGTTAGATCCTCTATGGACTGGACTCTCACTTTATATGTTAGATCTACTGTGGACTGGACTCTCACATTATTATGTTAGATCCACTATGGACTGGACTCTCACACTATTATGTTAGATCCACTATGGGCTGGACTTTCACATTATTATGTTAGATCCAGTATGGACTGGACTCTCACACTATTATGTTAGATCCACTATGGGCTGGACTCTCACATTATTATGTTAGATCCACTATGAAGTGGACTCTCACAGTACTATGCTAGACCAATATGGACTGGACTCCCACACTATTATGTTAAATCCACTATGGACTGGACTCTCACACTATTATGTTAGATCCTCTATGGACTGGACTCTCGCACTATTATGTTAGATCCACTATGGAATGGACTCTCACACTATGATGTTAGATCCACTATGGACTGGACCCTCACACTATTATGTTAAATCCACTATGGACTGGACTCTCACACTATTATGTTAGATCCACTATGGACTGGACTCTCACAATATTATGTTAGATCCACTATGGACAGGACTCTCACACTATTATGTTAGATCCACTATGGACTGGACTCTCACACTATTATGTTAGATCCACTATGGACTGGACCCTCACAATATTATGTTAGATCCACTATGGACTGGACTCTCACTATTATGTTAGATCCACTATGGACTGGACCCTCACAATATTATGTTACATCCACCATGGACTGGACTATCACATTATTGTGTTAGATCCACTATGGACTGGACTCTCACTATTATGTTAGATCCACTATGGACTGGACCCTCACAATATTATGTTCGATCCACTATGGACTGGACTCTCACACTATTATGTTAGATCCGCAATGGACTGGACTCTCACATTATTATGTCAGATCCACTATGGACTGGACTCCCACACTATTATGTTAGCTCCACTATGGACTGGACTCTCACATTATTATGTTAGTTTCACTATGGACTGGACTCTCACAGTATTAAGTTAGATCCACTATGGACTGGACTCTCACACTATTATGTTAGATCCACTATGGACTGGACCCTCACAATATTATGTTAGATCCACTATGGACTGGACTCTCACTATTATGTTAGATCCACTATGGACTGGACCCTCACAATATTATGTTACATCCACCATGGACTGGACTATCACATTATTATGTTAGATCCACTATGGACTGGACTCTCACTATTATGTTAGATCCACTATGGACTTGACCCTCACAATATTATGTTAGATCCACTATGGACTGGACTCTCACACTATAATGTTAGATCTGCTATGGACTGGACTCTCACACTATTATGTTAGATACACTATGGACTGGACTCTCACATTATTATGTTAGATCCACAATGGACTGGACTCTCACATTATTATGTCAGATCCACTATGGACTGGACTCCCACACTATTATGTTAGATCCACTATGGACTGGACTCCCACACTATTATGTTAGATCCACTATGGACTGGACTCCCACACTATTATGTTAAATCCACTATGGACTGGACTCCCACACTATTATGTCAGATCCACTATGGACTGGACTCCCACACTATTATGTTAGATCCACTATGGACTGGACTCCCACACTATTATGTCAGATCCACTATGGACTGGACTCCCACACTATTATGTTAGATCCACTATGGACTGGACTCCCACACTATTATGTTAAATCCACTATGGACTGGACTCTCACACTATTATGTTAGATCCACTATGGACTGGACTCTCACACTATTATGTTAGATCCACTATGGACTGAACTCTTACACTATTATGTTAGATCCACTATGGACTGGACTCTCACACTATTATGTTAGATCCACTATGGACTGGACTCTCACAATATTATGTTAGATTCACTATGGACTGGACTCTCACACTATTATGTTAGATCCACTATGGACTGGACTCTCACAATATTATGTTAGATCCACTATGGACTAGACTCTCACACTATTATGTTAGATCCACTATGGACTGGACTCTCACACTTTTATGTTCGATCCACCATGGACTGGAGTCTCACTATTATGTTAGATCCACTATGGACTGGACTCTCACACTATTATGTTAGATCCACTATGGACTGGACTCTCACATTATATGTTAGATCCACTGTGGACAGGACTCTCACATTATTATGTTAGATCCACTATGGACTGGACTCTCACACTATTATGTTAGATACACTATGGGCTGGACTCTCACATTATTATGTTAGATCCACTATGAACTGGACTCTCACACTATTATTTTAGCTCCACTATGGACTGGACTCTCACATTATTATGTTAGATCCACTATGGACTGGACTCTCACAGTATTAAGTTAGATCCACTATGGACTGTACTCTCACACTTTTATGTTAGATCCACCATGGACTGGAGTCCCACTATTATGTTAGATCCACTATGGACTGGACTCTCACACTATTATGTTAGATCCACTATGGACTGGACTCTCACATCATATGTTAGATCCACTATGGACTGGACTCTCACAATATTATGTTAGATTCACTATGGACTGGACTCTCACAATATTATGTTAGATCCACTATGGACTGGACTCCCACACTATTATGTTAGATCCACTATGGATTGGAATCTCACACTATTATGTTAGATCCACTATGGACTGGACTCTCACACTATTATGTTAGATCCACTATGGACTGGACTCTCACACTATTATGTTAGATCCACTATGGACTGGACTCTCACACTTTTATGTTAGATCCACCATGGACTGGAGTCTCACAATATTATGTTAGATCCACTATGGACTGGACTCTCACACTATTATGTTAGATCCACTATGGACTGGACTCTCACACTATTATGTTAGATCCACTATGGACGGGACTCTCACACTATTATGTTAGATCCACTATGGACTGAACTCTCACATTATTATGTTAGATCCACTATGGACTGGACTCTCACAGTATTAAGTCAGATCCACTATGGACTGGACTCTCACACTTTTATGTTAGATCCACCATGGACTGAACTCTCACACTTTTATGTTAGATCCACCATGGACTGGAGTCTCACTGCCGTCTCTAAGATCTCCAAGGTTTCTCATTGGCCCATCGGGTTGAGTTTTTCCTTGCCCTGATGTGGGATCTGAGCCGAGGATGTCATTGTGGCTTGTGCAGCCTTTTGAGACACTGGTGATTTAGGGCTATATAAGTAAACATTGATTGATTGAGCCATACAGGTCACACTGAGGGTGACCGTATAAACAACTTTAACACTGTTACAAATATGCGCCACGCTGTGAACCCACACCAAACAAGAATGACAAACACATTTCGGGAGAACATCCGCACCGTAACACAACATAAACACAACAGAACAAATACCCAGAACCCTTTGCAGCACTAACTCTTCCGGGACGCTACAATATACACCCCCCGCTCTGACATGTTTAGTAACTTTACCTGTGGCAGTAGCTAGACGAAGATGGCGGCGCGTAACTGGCAACGTGGATGTAATACGCTCACAAACTTTCTAATTGGTCACACGGTGGAGGGCGGGGCATCAAAATGAAAACAATAACAAGATTTCGAGGCTGTAAATCTCATTTTTTAAATGAATATTTACCAGCTGCACTACTGTTATCAGTTATAGACGTATTGGAAAATAACATGATTGACCCTTGTGTAGTGTTCGGGTCTGTGGGACCCGTTTTCATTTTTTATTAAAAGAAAAATGATACAATTAATCAATTTTTCAAACTGAGACTCACTGACTTTGGCTCATTTTCTGTGAAGAACATATATCAGAATACATTTTTAATGACCACACACCATACCCTCCCCCTACATATTTCTATTACATATAAGATATCCGGGTCCACTGGACTAATAGAAGTGTGGAAATTGATGTTCTGTGTACCAAGCACACACACACACACACAAACACAGCAGGCCTAGACAGGAGGAGGGCAGAGTGTAGGTACACAGAACATCAGAGGGTCAAATGTGCGAGAAAATGAGAGCAGACAGTGTTGACAAACAATGTTGCAACCTTGTGTGGGAAAAAAGAATCCCTGAACAGATTACTGAACAGATGTTTATTGGGATAAAGTAAACATCTGTTCAGTATTTTAACATAAGTGTTTGATTGTGAGGCATTAAAAGCCACAAAATGCAACGCGTCTTGACATGCAATTCTTACACATGGCTACTTTAATGTAAAAGTAATGAATGTGATTACTCGTTACTAGTGAAAGTAATAATATGTAAAGCCGTACGGTACTATTAAGTACCATTTATTGCTCCTCCTCCCACTCCTGGTGTCATCATCATTACCCTTAAAAGGCTGTGTACGGAGAGGACCACGCTAATTTCCCAGGCATTTCGAAGCTGGGCTAATAAGGCATCGCCACGGTAACGAGGATATGCAACGTGCGAAGAAGGTAAAGTAATTGATGTGGAAGGAAAAAAGAAGAAGAAAAATTAGAGCTATGAAATGAAATCCTTTTCGCACACCGTTGTCTCCGAGGGCTCTCACGATAGGGATGAGGACGCACACAGACGTGAGCAGTCAACATCGCATTAAAGGGTCAAGCACACTTCAGCATTAATTAGGAAATCATTATCATTAGAACCCCCAGTAAAGCAGATAGCTTTTTTTCTCTGTATATTTTATATATTTTTTTATTATGACGGCATTTAAGTCCCGAGTTGAAGGCGATGCGGCAACACGATTTACAGTGTTTTGTTGCAACACTATCTTGACACAGGGGCCGCTTCAAGTTACAATTGTTAGCATATGTATAAAAAATGTACAATACATTTAGGGTTTTTCCCTGAGATTGTAAAAAAAAAATACCTGTGGTGGTGGGGGCGGGGTGAGGGGCGTGGTCACCATGACGCCATGTATCATTTGCTGTGATGTATGGCTGAAAAAAAATGTTGTGTTATCAATTGGTGTCAACATATGTTTTATAATACAAAACCCAAAAACAGTGAAGTTGGCACGTTGTGTAAATGGTAAATAAAAACAAAATACAATGATTTAGAAATCATTTTCAACAGAGATGTCCGATAATGGCTTTTTGGCCGATATCCGATATTACGATATTGTCCAACTCTTAATTACCGATTCCGATATCAACCGATACCGATATATACAGTCGTGGAATTAACACATTATTATGCCTAATTTTGTTGTGATGCCCCGCTGGATGCATTAAACAATGTAACAAGGTTTTCCAAAATAAATCAACTCAAGTTATGGAAAAAAATGCCAACATGGCACTGCCATATTTATTATTGAAGTCACAAAGTGCATTATTTTTTTTAACATGCCTCAAAACAGCAGCTTGGAATTTGGGACATGCTCTCCCTGAGAGAGCATGAGGAGGTTGAGGCGGGCGGTGTTGGGGGTGTGGGGGTGCATATTGTAGCCTCCCTGAAGAGTTAGTGCTGCAAGGGGTTCTGGGTATTTGTTCTGTTGTGTTTATAATAATAATAATAATGCCTGGGATTTATATAGCGCTTTTCTAAGTACCCAAAGTCGCTTTACATGTTTTTCTGAACCCAGCATTCATTCACACCTGGTGGTGGTAAGCTACTTTCGTAGCCACAGCTGCCCTGGGGTAGACTGACGGAAGCGTGGCTGCAATTTGCGCCTACGGCCCCTCCGACCACCACCTATCATTCATCATTCATTTCACCGGTGTGAGCGGCACCGGGGGCGAAGGGTGAAGTGTCCTGCCCAAGGACACAACGGCAGCGATTTTTTTTTAGATGGTAAGAGGCGGGGAGCGAACCTGCAACCCTCAGGTTTCTGGCACGGTTGCTCTACCCACTACGCCATCCGCCCCTTTATGTTTATGTTGTGTTACGGTGCGGATGTTCTCCCGAAATATGTTTGTCATTCTTCTTTGGTGTGGGTTCACAGTGTAACGCATATTTGTAACAGTGTTAAAGTTGTTTATACGGCCACCCTCAGTGTGACCAGTATGGCTGTTGACCAAGTATGCTGGTATTCACTTGTGTGTGTGAAAAGCCGTAGATATTATGTGATTGGGCCGGCACGCGAAGGCAGTGCCTTTAAGGTTTATTGGCGTTCTGTACTTCTCCCTACGTCCGTGTACCACTCCGTACAGCGGCGTTTTAAAAAGTCATGAATTTTACTTTTTGAAACAGATACCGATAATTTCCGATATTACATTTTAAAGCATTTATCGGCCGATAATATCGGCAGTCCGATATTATCGGACATCTCTACTTTTCAACCTATATTCAATTGAATAGACTGCAAAGACAAGATACCTTACGTTCCAACTGGAAAACGTAATTTTTTGCGAATATTAGCTCATTTGGAATTTGATGGCTGCAACATGTTTAAAAAAAGCTGGCACACGTGGCAAAAAAGACTGAGAAAGCTGAGGAATGCTCATCAAACACTTATTTGGAACATCCCACAGGTGAACAGGCTAATTGGGAACAGGTGGGTGGTCATGATTGGGTATAAAAGAAGCTTCCATGAAATGCTCAGTCATTCACAAACAAGGACGGGGCGAGGGTCACCAGTTTGTGAACAAATGTGTGAGCAAATTGTCGAACAGTTTAAGAATAACATTTTCATCATCTTCGGTCCGTAATATCATTAAAAGGTTCAGAGAATCTGGAGAAATCACTGCACGTAAGCGATGATATTACGGACCTCCGATCCCTCAGGCTGTACTGCATCAAAAAGTGACATCAGTTTGTAAAGGATATCACCACATGGGCTCAGAAACACTTGAGAAAACCACTGTCAATAACTACAGTTTGTCGCTACATCTGTAAGTGCAAGTTAAAACTCTACTATGAAAAGCCAAAGCCATTTATCAACAACACCCAGAAACACTGCAGGCTTTTCTGGGGCCGCGAATAGGACCACATAGAGGAACGGAGTGGAACATTACGGAGGATATCTGCTAAAAACCAGTGTTATTCCAGTTTTTGTTTGTTAATGACCATGTCATGTTTTTGAAGGCACACTTAAAATTATTTAGTTTTCTCAAAAATCGACAGTACGCCTTATAACTCGGTGCACCTAATGTACGGAAAAATTCTCGTTTGGCTTACCGACCTCAAAGAAATTTCATTCGGTACATGGTGTAATGATAAGTGCGACTAAGAGATATGTGTAGACTGCACTATGATGGCAGTAAACAACACCTAAAACTTTAAATGTTTCATTGAAAATATAGAACATCACACACGGCGCTCAAAAATCTGTCAACATGTTTTAAGTATGACTTCGGTAAGCTATGAAGCCACACCGCTTGATAGATTGTCAGCGCGTTACAGCTACAGTAGTGCTTCAACAAATGGTATTATTATGGTGTGTGTATAAGGGCCGCACAATGGCACCTATTAGCAGACATATTACCTGCTGTTTTAAAAAAACAACTTTTTTTACCTTCTGGTACCTGCTGATGTGTACTTGGGATCTGCATAAGTCCTGGAAATGTGCGCGCGTTCGCCATTGTAATTCATGGCGACGCCGTAGTCACAAGTTTGTTCTTTTTCTCTACCTTCTTATGGGACATTCATCCTCCGCTGTTGCCATTTCTAATATAAAGTAGTGTAACGTTCTAACTTATATCTGTCAGTGGACTAGCTATCAAAGCGCTAAAAACTGTACTAGGTTTACATAATTCATAATTCACAACTTTAGTTATTAGAGGGTTCTGGTCGGACGGTTTTTCACGGGACACATTTCCGGCGTTGATGTTGCATTATTGATATATTATCTGGCGTTTTGTTTCGCAATATTATGCAAAAGCAACTTATTTTTTACCTTTTGGTACCTGCTGATCTGTATTTGGGATCTGTATGAATCCTGAAAAATTGCCTCTTCTTTTTCTCTATCTTCCTGTTATGAGACATTAATCCTCTCCTGTTGCCATTTCTAATATAAAATAGTGTAAAGTTCTTACTTATATCTGTCAGTAAACTCGACATGAAAGCGCTAAAACATACCGGTGTAGTGAGTTTACATTATTCACTCAAGGAACTTTAGTTATTAGAGAGTTCCGGTCGGACGGTTTTTCACAGGACACATTTCCGGCGTTGTTGTTGCATTATTGATATATTATCTGGCGTTTTGTTTCGCAATATTATGCAAAGGCAACTTTTTTTACCTTCTGGTACCTGCTGATCTGTATTTGGGATCTGCACGAATCCTGAAAAATTGCGCGCATCCGCCTTTGTAGGCCGTGCCGACACCGTAGTCGATAAGCTTCTTCTTTTTCTCTATCTTCTTGTTATGGGACATTCATCCTCCACTGTTGCCATTTCTAATATAAAGTAGTGTAAAGTTCTTACTTATATCTGTCAGAAAACTCGCCATAAAAGCACTACAACATACCGGTGTAGTGAGTATACATTATTCACCCAAGGAACTTTAGTTATTAGAGGGTTCCGGACGGACGGTTTTTCACGGGACACATTTCCGGCGTTGATGTTGCATTATTGATATATTATCTGGCGTTTTGTTTTGCAATATTATTCAAAAGCAACTTTTTTTAACTTTCTGGTACCTGCTGATCTGTATTTGGGATCTGCATGAATCCTGAAAAATTGCTTCTTCTTTTTCTCTATCTTCCTGTTATTGGACATTCATCCTGTGCTGTTGCCATTTCTAATATAAAGTAGTGTAAAGTTCTTACTTATATCTGTCAGTAAACTCGCCATGAAAGCGCTAAAACAGACCGGTTTAGTGAGTTTACATTATTCACCCACGGAACTTTAGTTATTAGAGAGTTCCGGTCGGACGTTTTTTTTCACAGGACACATTTCCGGCGTTGATGTTGCATTATTGATATATTATCCTGCGTTTTGTTTCGCAATATTTAGCAAAAGTAACTTTCCTTACCTTCTGGTACCGGCTGATCTGTATTTGAGATCAGCATGGATCCTGAAAAGTTGAGCGAATCCGCCTATGTAGTCTCTGCCGACACCGTAGTCGATAAGCTTCTTCTTTTTCTCTATTTTCTTGTTATGGGACATTCATCCTCAGCTGTTGCCATTTTTAATATAAAGTAGTGTAAAGTTCTTACTTATATCTGTCAGTAAACTCGCTATGAAAGCGCTAAAACATACCGGTGTAGTGAGTTTACATTATTCACCCAAGGAACTTTAGTTAGAGGGTTCCGGTCGAACGGTTTTTCACGGGACACATTTCCGGCGTTGATGTTGCATTATTGATACATTATCTGCCGTTTTTACATAAGCAACATGCTTCGACGTAGCTAGTAAAGAGAGACAGAGACTCCGATGCCACTTTCCCTCCACCACTTAAGGATTAACTCTGCCTCTGTTCATCATTCAGCACTGAAGGTACACACTCTGTCAATCAATGTTCCCTCTAATTGTTCATGTGTGAGCAAACGCAAAAAGTCCGTGAGCATTGAGTGGAGGCCATGTGAGCAACATCAGACGTGCACACTGTGGCTACACCAGCAGCACACCTGGCCCAAACCTGACTCAATAACAACTTACATCTCCATCCATCCATCCATTTTATACCGCTTGTCCCTTTCGGGGTCGCTGGAGCCTATCTCAGCTGCATTCTGGCGGAAGGCGATGTACACCCTGGACAAGTCCCCACCTCATCGCAGGGCCAACACAGATAGACATACAACATTCTCTTATTATTATAATCAAATGACAGCAGTCATTTCCTTTTCTAACATAAGTGTTTAGGCCCACTCACAATGACAATAACAACAAATATTGTTTTTCATGAACTGTGTACTTGTATTGTTTGTCTGGGTGGAGGTCCTGCTTTGGAAATCATTTGTACCCCTTTCAGACATTGCATTTAGTTCCCATTAAAACATTCACATGTTGCACAATGAGATGTAAGCAGGGGATCATGTGTACATTCCTGCAACTTCCTGTTTGTAAAAAATATATTTGTATGAGTATTTATTTAATATACTAATATCATTTCATGATTAATATTTATAAATTAAGATTCCTAATGAATGACACTAGAATAAGCACACATTTGATTGGTAAATCATAGTGTAAGGACCTGGAATGACACTTTATGTGTGGTGTTGGAGTTGTCCGACTTTTGTGTGTGGCTGTAAACGCATCACTGGCTAAGTGCCATATGTGCATGTGTTGGCGCAAGTGAGAAAGAGCGAGCGGCTGCTGTTGATATAACAAAGTTGCTTTTGGTCTGGTTTGTACTGCAGAAAATGACCACTTTTGCTAGATATCATTGTTTTTACTAATGTTTTGGTGATGTGTTTTTGGCCGACAATAAAGAGTTTTGCTCAGTAAAGTGATGGATGGAATTCATGTCCTCAAAGCGTCTCGACAGACGTTACAATATTTGAACAATGATGACGAAAACTGTTTTCTCTGTCGTGTCCGTGTGTTGAAAATTGTTATGCGCTTATTTTTTTATTTGATTTTGTGAGTGGCATAGATTGAGGACGATTGAGCAGTGCGCAATTGCACAGGCGCGCACCTTAGAGGGAACGTTGCTGTCAATTCTCTTATATACTCTTTCATCCTAGACTTGTAGAGTGTTTGACTATCACATCACTCTAAATGTATAGACTATAAAGTTCACAAACATAAAGAGGGATGCTAGAGGGCCAGGCCAATCTTTCCTTATCTCTAAACTAAAACTGGGGAAATGTGTAGTGTTCTGAGCTTCAGACATGATTTTGTGTCAGAATTCTTTGAGGAAAAAATGCCTGGTTAGGCTTTGTGTATGTAAAAATAAAGTTAAAGTACTTATTTGGTTTACAGCTATGTTGTTATTATGCTGTTTGTTACTTATGTATGTTATGTTGCAGCTATTTAAAATAGTTTTGTCAATTTGTTCTGGCCAGAAACAAATTGGCCTTTGTAACATATCTTTGTCTTTGTGTGTTGTATGTAGAGCACATTGTTTGTGTGTTGTATGTAGAGCACATTGCTTAGCAGAGTTCAGTGATGCAAATGCATGTCAAGTTGATCAACACATTGTATTATTGTCCAGTGCAATAACAGTACTGAAATGAAGGCTAAAGGGCATTAATGGGAGCTTTAAAAAAAAAAGAAGAAAAAAAGAAGTAACTAAATAGTTACTTTTCAAAGTAACACATTACTTTTTGGTGTAAGTAACTGAGTTAGTAACTGAGTTACTTTTGAAATGAAGTAACTAGTAACTATAACTAGTTACTGGTTTTCAGTAACTAACCCAACACTGATTATTGATATATTATCTGGCGTTTTGTTTCGCAATATTATGCAAAAGCAACTGTCCTTACCCTCTGGTACTTGCTGATCTGTATTTGAGATCTGCATGAATCCTGAAAAATTGCTTCTTCTTTTTCTCTATCTTCTTGTTATGGGACATTAATCCTCCGCCATTTCTAATATAAAATAGTGTAAAGTTCTTACTTATATCTGTCAGTAAACTCGCCATGAAAGCACTAAAACATACCGGTGTAGTGAGTTTACATTATTCACCCAAGGAACTTTAGTTATTAGAGAGTTCCGGTCGGACGGTTTTTCACAGGACACATTTCCGGCGTTGATGTTGCATTATTGATACATTATTCTGCGTTTTGTTTCGCAATATTTACCAAAAGCAACTTTCCTTACCTTCTGGTACCGGCTGATCTGTATTTGAGATCTGCATGGATCCTGAAAAGTTGAGCGAATCCGCCTTTGTAGTCGATAAGCTTCTTCTTTTTCTCTATTCTCTTGTTATGGGACATTCATCCTCAGCTGTTGCCATTTTTAATATAAAGTAGTGTAAAATTCTTACTTATATCTGTCAGTAAACTCGCTATAAAAGCACTAAAACATACCGGTGTAGTGAGTTTACATTATTCACCCAAGGAACTTTAGTTATTAGAGGGTTCCGGTCAAACGGTTTTTCACGGGACACATTTCCGGCGTTGATGTTGCATTATTGATATGTTATTTGCCGTTTTGTTTCGCAACATTATGGAAAAGCAACTGTCCTTACCCTCTGGTACTTACTGATCTGTATTTGAGATCTGCATGAATCCTGAAAAATTGCTTCTTCTTTTTTTCTATCTTCTTGTTATGGGACATTAATCCTCCGCCATTTCTAATATAAAGTAGTGTAAAGTTCTTACTTATATCTGTCAGTAAACTCGCCATGAAAGCACTAAAACATACCGGTGTAGTGAGTTAAATTATTCACCCAAGGAACTTTAGAGTTCCGGTCGGACGGTTTTTCACGGGACACATTTTCCGGCCTTGTTGTTGTTTCCGGATGAGGAGATGCTGCTCTGCTATTGATTGAAGTAAAGTCTGAAAGTCATTATAACAGTTTGTTCCATCTTTTGACACTTCTGAAGGTGAGCCACGTAAATAAGACCACCCACAAAACGGCGCATCCTGAATCGACTGTCAGAAAGCGACTTGACAATGGTCTGTAAAACATCATCTATGCAACATTTAGACCAAAGAACCACCATTACATGTTATGTAGATCACAACATAGTGTTTCAAATTTAGAAAAAAATCAAAATATGACCCCTTTATTGCGCCTTTTGTATGAAAAAATACCTGAATAGACCCGCTCATCGGCAGTGCGCCTTTCAATCCGGTGCGCCCTATGGTCCAAAAAATATGGCATCCATCTAAGTCAGTGGTGTCCAAAGTGCGGCCCGGGGGCCATTTGCGGTCCGTAAGTCATTTTTTAACGGCCCCACGGCACATTTTAAAAATACGGTTGAAAAATATTAAATACATAAAAAGTGGTATAAAAGAGCAAACAGGTGAAATGTAACAAGAACATGTTGCAATGTATACTCTAATAACACAATAGTGAATCAAAATAAATGTCATTATGAATTATCATTCACACATTCATCAGTGTGTGAATGTGTGTGTGTGAATGGGTGAATGTGGAAAATAGTGTCAAAGCGCTTTGAGTTCCTTAAAAAGGTAGAAAAGCGCTATACAAGTACGACCCATTTACCATTTACTATTATTGACCTATTCAAGGCTCCAATTACGTCACATTAAATATTCCACTTTAAAGTATTTTTTGGGGCAAATGTTGCATATTTTGTGTTTGCCATATAAAAAACTGAGCTGTTTTTTTTTTTTAAAGAAGGGCCTAAAACGAACAAACAAAAAACAACAATAAAACTTGTAATTGACGGATAGATCTGAAGTTAATCTCGAGACTATTGTGTTAAATGTAAACAGTAAAAAAAATGTATGATTTGTTTTGTAACACTTTAATGAGTAGGACCCTTTTGGATCCCCAATAATTTTAGTGTCATTGCTCAAAAAATAATTATTAATTAAAATCAATATTGTTATTGACCTTTTTAAGGCTCCAATTATTATATAATCCCAAATATTCCACTTAAAAATTTTATTGGGTGAAAATATTGCATATTTTGTGTTTTTTCCATAAAAAAACATGGTTTTCTTTGACAAAAAGAGCATACAACTTAAATCTTTAAAAACTTTAAAGATTTAAGCCAAATCTGGCCCACCGAGTAATTTCATTTGGCCCTTGAGGCAATATCAAATTAACATTACATCAGCGGTGCCGCTGTAACACCGCATTCACCACTAACATACCGTAATTTCCGGACTATAAGCCGCACCTGACTATAAGCCGCACCAGCTAAATGTAGGGGAAAATACAGATTTCTCCATATATAAGCCGCACCCGACTATAAGCCGCAGGGTTTTGATGTGTAATTAGCGTAGTATATAGGGGTTCCTGCTACCACGGAGGGGATTGTCGGGACAGAGATGACTGTTTGGGAACGCAAAGCGTCCCATTTATTAACAATAAATCTTTCAATCATTCAATCAAACTTTCACACCTTTGACATGGTGAACAGCATTCGTGCAGAGTACAAATAATACAACGGTGCAAAGTAATACAAAGTGCTCGCCTGTACGTTATCAAAATAAGCAGCCTACCGGTATATGAAAAGTCAGTCTTTAATCATTGTGTCATCGTCTTCCTCCGGCGTACTAAAACCACCGAAATCCTCTTCGTCTGTGTCGGAGAAGAACAGGCTGTGTATAAGCCGCACCCTTGTATAAGCCGCAGGGACCAGAACGAGGGGAAAAAGTAGCGGCTTATAGTCCGGAAATTACGGTACTTGCCAACCCTCCCCATTTCCCGGGAGACTCATGGGAGACTCACCTATATTGAAGGCGTGCCTTAAAAGGTAATGCCTAGCGTTCTCTTCCACCTGTCGTCTCGTTCGCTTATTCCCCATACATACAGTGTGCCGGCCCAGTCACACTATTTATGCGGTTTTTAAACAGACAGACATAGGGCTGCAAGACATACTTATACGTAGTCAACAGCCATACAGATCATACTGACGGTGACCATATAAAAAATGTTGATACTGTTACAAATATGCGCCACACTGTGAATCCACACCAAACAAGAATGACAAACACATTTCGGGAGAACATCCGCACCGTAACACAACATAAACACAACAGAACAAATACCCAGAACCCTTTGCAGTACTAACTCTTCCGGGGACGCTACAATATACACCCCCCGCTACCCCAAACCCCACCCCCAACCCCACCCACCTCAACCCCGCCGCGCGCGCCCCCCCATCTCCCGAATTCGGAGGTCTCAAGGTTGGCAAGTGTGCTAATACTACAAATCCCATAACACTCTGCTGTTGTTTTGGCGCGCCAGCCATGCTCTCTCCTCTGTGTCAGTAGCGATCCGCGTTCTTGCGCCACGCTTCGGCTGAAAGCTAGCCGGCTCACCCCGCCTCCCCGTGCCTCTCTCCCAGACGTGCTGCGGCCTCATTCTACAACTGTCAGTGTCACTGTGTTACCCGTACAAAAAATGACGAAAAGGAAGAGCGAAAACAGAACTTTTCTGGACAGGTAGGAGACTGATTATCTGTTTATATATGTAAAAGACATACCTGTTTGTTCATGTTCATGAAAAAGTTCATGTTGATATTTACTTCAGAAGGCTGCAAATCGAAAAGAGGCATTACATATTTTATTTAAATTGTATTTTAATATGCCATTGATGTTTTTTCGTTTGTTTTTTGAAAGTTGATTTTGCACTATTAAGTTATATAAGCGTTGCTTGTTCCATATTCAATGTTAAAGCAAATCAGTGTGGAGGTATAGGATAGGCCGGGGGTCGGCAACCCGCGGCTCTAGAGCCGCATGCGGCTCTTTAGCGCCGCCCTAGTGGCTCTCTGGAGATTTTTCAAAAATGTATGAAGAATGGAAAAAGATGAGGGGAAAAAAATCTATTTTTTTGTTTTAGTATGGTTTCTGTAGGAGGACAAACATGACACAAACCTCCCTAATTGTTACAAATCACACTGTTTATATTAAACGTGCTTCACTGATTCGAGTATTTGGCGAGCGCCGTTTTGTCCTACTAAATTTGGCGGTCCTTGAACTCACCGTATAGTTTGTTTACAATGTATAACTTTCTCCGACTTTCTAGGACGTGTTTTATGCCACTTCTTTTTTTGTCTCATTTTGTCCACCACACTTTTAACGTTGTGCGTGAATACACAAAGGTGAGTTTTGTTGATGTTATTGACTTGTGTGGAGTGCTAATCAGACATATTTGGTCACTGCATGACTGCAAGCTAATCGATGCTAACACGCTATTTAGGCTAGCTATATGTACATATTGCATCATTATGCCTCATTTGTAGCTATATTTGAGGTCATTTAGTTTCCTTTAAGTCCTCTTAATTCAATGTATATCTCATGACACACTATCTGTATGTAATATGGCTTTTAATTTGTTGCGGCTCCAGACAGATTTGTTTTTGTATTTTTGGTCCAATATGGCTCTTTCAACATTTTGGGTTGCCGACCCCTGGGATAGGCAAATATAAGCTTTGGCTTCAGCCTATTCCTTTTTCGGTCATTCTTTTTGTTTCCTTTTCTTTTTGTGTGTAAATGTTTATCTGTACTGTTAAACTGGTCACACAAAATGGTTAATGGTTGATGGTTGATTATATGACCGAAATAAACTTATTTCATTCATTCATTCATTCTTTTATTGCTTGTTCCATATTCAGTGTTAAAGCAAATCAGTGTAGCAAACTGAGCAATAATTAACATTTTATTCATGCACTTTCTCTTGCTACTTCAAGGCTTGAATGTTTGATTCATTCATTATTATTTTATTTTCAAATGTATTATTAGCCTGTGGAAAAAAATTATTTTGATATTTACCTCAGAAGGCTGCACATAGAAAAGAGGCATTCAATTTTTATTTAAATTTTATTTGAAATGCCATTGATATTTTTTAATTATTATAATTATTATTTGAAACTCGATTTTGCATGTCACTATAAAGTTATATAAGCCTTGCTTGTTCAATATTCAATGCAAAACTTGTTTGGGTCCCTATTAAAAGGTTAATTTTTTCAACCTTGGCCCGCGGCTTTGTTCAGTTTGAAATTTTGGCCCACTCTGTATTTGAGTTTGACACCCCTGATCTAGAGATTTAAAATAAGAATAATAATAAAAATAATAAGACTGAATAATGACATATTTTTTTGACCAAAACCCTTTGGGGTCCCCGGGATCAAACCTGAGTGGAGGCCTAAATGTATATTTTTTATACATATATTGTATTGGTTTTTGAAATAAATGGCCCCCGCTTGCTTTGATTTTTCAGTGTGCGGTCCTCAGTGGAAAAAGTTTGGACACCCCTGATCTAAGTGATACTGTCATGCTTTGTTATTGACAACAAGGTGTTAAAATCCGACATTTTCCATTGACTATTGGCTGACTGATGGCATTATTTCATTAATGATTTAGCGCTGAACTTTGCATTGTGCTGACACCACAGATGGGGTGGCTAAGCTTGTGAATTAAGCCCCAAATCCTTTCGATTCCCCGTGGCTGGCAGTCTGCTGCTCATCACTATTACTTATTCACCAGAAATGTAAAAAAAAAAAAAAAAAGCGGTTAGGACTTCCAGTGCGGTAGCGACCTTCTACACCCACTTCTCTCCGAGTCCTACCTGCCTGTTATAATCCTGCATAATGGAAAATGCGGGAATGTCACCTTGTACGAGAGACAGCCATGCAAAAAAAAAAATAATAATAAAAAAAAAAATTCCATTTAGCGCAAGTAAAGATCACATTTAATTAGACGAGAAGACTTAAATTGCCGTGCATCAAACACTTGGGCCACGGGCCAGATTCCACGAGCTCTTCCATAACCCGTCAGAATCCCTTGAGCTACGTGGGGTCAATAAGTCGGAACACAGCTGCCTTAATTAACAATGACCATTTGCTCGGAAGTGTCTAGAATTTCAATGCTTGCCACCTGGATTGAAATGTTTTTATGTTTTTTTTTTCCATTGCAAACACAAATGCAACCTCAAGGGTTGGAATTGGGGGTTAAATCACCAAAAAAGTATTCCCGGGCGCGGCCACCGCTGCTGCTCGCTGCTCCCCTCACCTCCCAGGGGGTGATCAAGGGTGATGGGTCAAATGCAGAAAATTATTTCGCCGCACCTAGTGTGTGTGCGTGCGACAATCATTGGTACTTTAACTCTAAAGGCCTACTGAAATGAATTTTTTTTATTTAAACGGGGATAGCAGATCTATTCTATGTGTCATACTTGATCATTTCGCGATATTGCCATATTTTTGCTGAAAGGATTTAGTATAGAACAACGACGATAAAGATTGCAACTTTTGGTATCTGATAAAAAAAAGGCTTGCACCTACCGGAAGTAGCGTGACGTAGTCAGTTGAACATATACGCAAAGTTCCCTATTGTTTACAATGATGGCCGCATGAAGTGAGAGAGATTCGGACCGAGAAAGCGACAATTTCCCCATTAATTTGAGCGAGGATGAAAGATTTGTGGATGAGTAAAGTGCAAGTGAAGGACTAGTGGGGAGTTGAAGCTATTCAGATAGGGAAGATGCTGTGAGAGCCGGGGGTGACCTGATATTCAGCTGGGAATGACTACAACAGTAAATAAACACAAGACATATATATACTCTATTAGCCACAACACAACCAGGCTTATATTTAATATGCCACAAATTAATCCTGCATAATAACACCTGCGTGTTTGTTATGCTAGCTCCTAGCTCCTCTGCTAGCTCCTAGCTCCATAGAACACGCCAATACAATTCAAACACCTGATCAACACACACAATCACTCAGCCCAAAAGACCGTTCACCTAACCCAAGGTTCATAAAGCTTATATATTTTTAAAAAGTTACGTACGTGATGCGCACGTACGGTACGGTACGTGTTATGCTAACTCCTAGCTCCTCTGCTAGCTCCTAGCTCCATAGAACACGCCAATACAATTCAAACACATGATCAACACACACAATCACTCAGCCCAAAAGACCGTTCACCTAACCCAAGGTTCATAAAGCTTATATATTTTAAAAAAGTTACGTACATACGCAAAAAAAAGCCAAAGCTGCATACTCACAGTAGCACGTCTGCGTCTTTGTCATCCAAATCAAAGTAATCCTGGTAAGAGTCTGTGTTGTCCCAGTTCTCTACAGGCGTCTGTGTATCCAAGTCAAATGTCCTCCTGGTTAGAGTCTCTGTTATCCGAGTTCTTCCATCTTGACTGCATCTTTCGGGAATGTAAACAAAGAAGCGCCGGCTGTGTACTGTTGTTGCTGACTACGTTCGAAAAATACGTCCATTTCGCACCGACAACTTTCTTCTTTGCTTGCTCAGCTTCCTTCTTCATAATGCAATGAACATGATTGAAACAGATTCACGAACACAGATGTCCAGAATACTGTGGAATTATGAAATGAAAACAGAGCTTTTTTGTATTGGCTTCAATGTGGAAGGCATACCCGTGTTCGCCGGTCTACGTCACACGCATACGTCATCCTCAGAGGCGTTTCGAACCGGAAGTTTAGCGGCAAATTTAAAATGTCACTTTATAAGTTAACCCGGCCGTATTGGCATGTGTTATAATGTTAAGATTTCATCATTGATATATAAACTATCAGACTGCGTGGTCGGTAGTAGTGGGTTTCAGTAGGCCTTTAACTTATAGAAAGCAAAGGACCACAGTCATGCACGTGCAGGAAAACACAATTATCCCCACAAAAGCTTCATGTTTCTGACATAGACCTCCCACTGGAGAGCCAGCGTTAACCTGTCAGAGCGTGTGAATATTTCCACTATTCACCTGCCACCTATTGTTAAGGACGGCTCTCACTTTACGTTCAGTTTCCAGGGTGCATCAATAACAGCAGCACAGCTGTCAGACTCCATTAACACACATCTGCATAAAGACGGGGGTATATATATATATTTTTTTTTCTTCTGGAAAAGCGTGCATTCAGACGGATAGCAGAAGGCATCCGGATGAACTCTCCTTTGGAACTGTCACATAAAATACAATCGTCACGCACGGGCAAACGGGATGCTCAAATAGAAATGTGGACAACAATGTTGTTGTTGTTTTTCTACTGTAATGGGAAAGGAATTCCCATCGGATTTATTTCATGGGATTAATTGTAAAATAAAGAAAAATGCCCACTGACGGAGTCATAATTAAGCCTGAATTAAGTTCAAGTTAAAGTACCAATGATTGTCACACACACACTAGGTGTGGCAAAATTATTCTCTGCATTTGACCCATCACCCTTGATCACCCCCTGAGAGGTGAGGGGAGCAGTGAGCAGCAGCAGTGGCCGCGCCCGAGAATCATTGTTTGGTGGTTTAACCCCCAATTCCAAGCCTTGATGCTGAGTGCCAAGCAGGGAGGTAATGGGTCCCATTTTTTATAGTCTTTGGTATGACTCGGCCGGGGTTTGAACTCACAACCTACCGATCTCAGGGCGGACACTCTAACCACATTGATCAGAGTCGTGTACCATACCAACTTTATTCATAAAGCCCTTTAAAAACAACCACAGTTGGAAAAACACCACTAACAAGTACGCACACAGAAAGCTGAAAAATACAGGCAAAGGACATATTAAAATATATAATTTAAAACAGAGGTAAAATACACACACATATATACACATATATATATACACTACCGTTCAAAAGTTTGGGGTCACCCAAACAATTTTGTGGAATAGCCTTCATTTCTAAGAACAAGAATAGACTGTCGAGTTTCAGATGAAAGTTCTCTTTTTCTGGCCATTTTGAGCATTTAATTGACCCCACAAATGTGATGCTCCAGAAACTCAATCTGCTCAAAGGAAGGTCAGTTTTGTAGCTTCTGTAACGAGCTAAACTGTTTTCAGATGTGTGAACATGATTGCACAAGGGTTTTCTAATCATCAATTAGCCTTCTGAGCCAATGAGCAAACACATTGTACCATTAGAACACTGGAGTGATAGTTGCTGGAAATGCGCCTCCATACACCTATGTAGATATTGCACCAAAAACCAGACATTTGCAACTAGAATAGTCATTTACCACATTAGCAATGTATAGAGTGTATTTCTTTAAAGTTAAGACTAGTTTAAAGTTATCTTCATTGAAAAGTACAGTGCTTTTCCTTCCAGATTAAAAACATATCTTAAGAGCAATTTGTTACAAAACCCAAATCCAGTGAAGTTGGCACCTTGTGTAATTTGTCAATAAAAACAGAATACAATGATTTGCAAATCCTTTTCAACTTATATTCAATTGAATAGACTGCAAAGACAAGATATTTAATGTTCCAACTGAGAAACTTCTTTTTTTTTTTGGCAAATAATCATTAAATTAGTATTTAATGGCAGCAACCCATTGCAAAAAAGTTGGCCCAGGGGCATGTTCACCACTGTGTTACATGGCCTTTCCTTTAAACAACACTCAGTAAATGTTTGGGAACTGAAGAGACCGATTTTTGAAGCTTTTCAGGTGGAATTCTTTCCCATTCTTGCTTGATGTACAGCTTAAGTTGTTCAACAGTCCGTTGTGGTATTTTAGGCTTCATAATGCACCACACATTTTCAATGGGAGACAGGTCTGGACTACAGGCAGGCCAGTCCAGTACCCAAACTCTTTTACTATGAAGCCACGCTGTTGTTAAACGTGGCTTGGCATTGTTTCGCTGAAATAAGCAGGGGCGTCCACGATAACGTTGCTTGGATGGCAACATATGTTGCTCCAAAACCTGTATGTACCTTTCAGCATTAATGGTGCCTTCACAGATGTGTAAGTTGCCCATGCCTTGGGCACTAATACACCCCCATACCATCACAGATGCTGGCTTTTCAACTTTGCGCCTATAACAAATCGGATGGTTATTTTCCTCTTTGTTCCGGAGGACACGACGTCCACAGTTTACAAAAACAATTTGAAATATGGACTCGTCAGACCACAGAACACTTTTCCAATTTGCATCAGTTTATCTTAGACGAGCTCGGGCTGAGCGTTTATGGGTGTTGTTGATAAATGGCTTTGGCTTTGCATAGTAGAGTTTAAACTTGCACTTACAGATGTAGCGACCAACTGTAGTTACTGACAGTGGTTTTCTGAAGTGTTCCTGAGCCCATGTGGTGATATCCTTTACACACTGATGTTGCTTTTTGATGCATATTCCAGCACGGTTTCAAATCAACTTTTTAAAAATGTGTGGGACTGGGACTTCTTGGAATATATGAGCAATAGCTCATTGAAAAATGTTGTTCTTAAACTGTCCGACAATTTGCTCACGCATTTGTTCACAAAGTGGTGATCCTCGCCCGTCCTTGTTTGTGAATGACTGAGCATTTCATGGAAGCTGCTTTTATACCCAATCATGGCACCCACATGTTCCAAATCAGCCTGTTCACCTGTGGGATGTTCCAAATAAGTGTTTGTGAGCATTCCTCAATATTCTCAGTCTTTTTTGCCACTTGTGCCAGCTTTTTTGAAACACGTTGCAGGCATCAAATTCCAAATGAGCTAATATTCGCAAAAAATAACAACGTTTTCCAGTTCGAACGCTAAGTATCTTGTCTTTGCAGTCTATTCAATTGAATATAAGTTGAAAAGGATTTGCAAATCATTGTATTCTGTTTTTATTTACCACTTACACAACGTGCCAACTTCACTGCTTTTGGGTTTTTGTAGATAAAAGGCAGTTAAAAATGTAAAAGAGTTTAAATAGTTCAAAGTCTCATGCTGGGTTGAAAGCCAGTGAGTAAAAATGGGTTTTAAGAACCATGTCTTTCTTACATGGAGTGGGAGATCATTCCAGAGTTTGGGACCCCCCTCTGAGCTTGCGCTTTGGTTTGGGTACCACCAGGAGCAGCTGATCAGCTGACCTGAGGGACCGGGTGGGGGCATAGAGGTGGAGCAGCTCAGAGAGGTACGGTGGGGCAAGACCATGTAAGGATTTAAAAACGAATAAAATCATCTAAAAACGGACTCTAAAAGACACAGCCCGTAAAGTGAGGCTAAAACAGGAGTAATGTGACTTTGGACGTACCAGTTTGAAGTAATACTGCACTTCCTCACTATGCATTTCTTTTAATTGAAGACTTTTTGCAGAGTAAACGTGTTTCCTGCAACCCAGAAAGTAGGAAAATATGGGAAGTGAAGGTTCTTGGAGAGCCAAGAACAACAGATTGTTGTGCGAGGTAAGCATGGGAAACGATGTATATCACACTCCTAGTAGCAGTGAGTTAACACATTTTGCCTGACAAAACTTTGCTTCAAAATTGCACCTTTTCTGCAGGTGTCGCCAATAATCCAAACTAAACGAATGCATGTTGCAGTAAAAAAAAAAAAAACAGCATTAGTTCAGTAATCAAGTTAATGTGGTGATGATGACATCAGGAAGCCATGACTTGCCAAATCAAAACATATGAACAACAGTGTTTCCCACACATTCATTTATGTGTGGCGGCCCGCCACGAAAGAATTACGTCCGCCACAAATAAAAAAATTCAAAAAATTCAACAAAAATTTTTTTTTTTAAAAAAACAAAAACATTTTTTTTTATTTTTTATTTTTTTTGTCCTCTCCAGCTTCTCAGGTAAATCATATAGTTGATGTAGATGCCCGTATCGGCTGTTCAGATTTACTTTACAAAAGAGAAGTGTAGGATACTTCTCTTGTTGCCTTATTTGTATTTGACTTTATTAAATGTATTTATATTAGAAACACAACATGTGTATAACAAAGGGTGCAAAGTCTGCAGGCAGTAGGAAACACATGGTTAAGTGTAGGGAGTAAAACTGATGGCAGTCTAAAGTTCAAGATTTTTGAAGCTCTTTGTTCAGTGGATCAGATGTTTGATGAAGCTCTGTGTCTATCTACCACCACTACTGTTTTCTGTTTATTTGTTACTGACTGTGGCAGGACACCTCTGCCTCTGTTTCACTTTATGTTGCCGGTAAATAATATAGTATGCACTAATTAAAGGGGCAGAGCTTTATGAGACATTTTAGCTTTTATATTTTATAAGATATATTTTTTGTAAGAACCACAATTAATAAATATATTTCAGTGAATAACTTATTGTTCAAATCTGTATATTAATATGTACATAAAGTGTTGTAATTATATTGTAAAATGGATGGATGGATGGATGGACGTTTAAAACAAAACGGTTATTATTAATTAGTAAGTATACATTTTTTGAGCTTTTTTAGAGAAAATCATATCATTGTAGTCAACTATGCAAATTACTCGATGATGTCATGGTGAACACGCCCATAGCCACGCCCCCACCGCCACAGGTATCTTGGCAGTTTATGGGAAACACTGAACAATATTCAAAAAAGGCAAAAGTAAAAGCGCAGGCTTATATAGCGCAGTGATGACATTGGAGCCAGATTGTGGAGGGGGGCGTGGCCTGCGGACCTGCAGCGAAGCGGGGTGTGCCAGGACCGGCTTCGAGATCAGCGACAGGTGCGTAGATGGCCCACCAGGGCCTGGTTATCTAATCACCTGACGCTCTGTTAAAAGGCAGCAGCCGGGAAGGAGAGAGTGGTTGGAGTGGAAGCTGGAGCAAGACACAGACTGATAAAAACATTTTGCTGAAAATCAGAACACGTGTTGTAACCCTGATCCGAGGAACCCACTGAAGGGCAACCTCCAGAATTTGGCGCCCAATCAAGCCGGACCACAGGAGGCGGAACAGGCTGATCTCGAAGCCGGTCCTGGCACACCCCGCTTCGCTGCAGGTCCGCAGGCCACGCCCCCTCCACACAGATAAACAGTACTTCACATAAAAGTCACAATTTCTCCGTAATTGTTGGTCGTACTGCATCAAAAAGCGACATCAGTGTGTAAATGATATCACCACATGGGCTCAGGAACACTTTAGAAAACCACTGTCAGTAACTACAGTTGGTCGCTAAATGTGTAAGTGCAAGTTAAAACTCTACTTTGCAAAGCCAAAGCCATTTATCAACAACACCCAGAAATTCCGCAGGCTTCGCTGGGCCCGAGCTCATTTAAGATGGACCGATGCAAAGTGGAAAAGTGGTCTGTGGTCTGACAAGTCCACATTTCAAATTGATTTTGGAAACTGTGGACGTTGTGTCCTCTGGACCAAAGAGAAGACCTACCGAGACTGTTCTAGATGCAAAGTTCAAAAGCCAGCATCTGTGATGGTATGGGGGTCTATTAATGCCCAAGGCATGGGTAACTTACACATCTGTGAAGGCACCACAAATGCAGAAAGGTACATACAGGTTTTGGAGCAACACATGTCGTAATCAAACCAAGGTATTTTTCATGGACGCCCCTGCTTATTTCAGCAAGACAATGCCAAGCCGCATTCTGCACATGTTACAACAGTGTGGCTTCATAGTAAAAGAGTGTGGGTACTAGACTGGCCTGCCTGTAGTCCAGACCTGTCTCCCATTGAAAATGTGTGGCGCAATATGAAGCCTAAAATACCACAACGGAGACCCCGGACTGTTGAACAACTTAAGCTGTACATCAAGCAAGAATGGTAAAGAATTCCACTTGAAAAGATTAAAAAATGGTCTCCTACGTTCCCAAACGTTTACTGAGTGTTGTTAAAAGGAAAGGCCATGTAACACAGTGGTAACAATGCACATGTGATAACTTTTTTGCAATGTGTTGCTGCCGTTAAATTCTAAGTTAATGATTATTTGCAAAAAAAAAAGAAGTTTCTCAGTTGGAACATTAAATATCTTGTATTTGCAGTCTATTCAACTGAATATAAGTTGAAAGGGATTTGCAAATCATTGTAGTCTATTTTTATTTGCGATTTACACAACGTGCCAACTTCAGTGTTTTTAATAATAATAATAATAATAATAATAATTAATTTGTAACACACTTTACATTTGTTAAAATCTCAAAGTGCTACAAAAAATATAAAAAATAAAATAAAAATAAAAAGGTAAAAAAAGGTACAAAATTAAAATAGAAAGTTTGAATATATAATAGAAAATTAAAATAGAAATAAAAACATGAAAAACACTAGATAAGACATATAAACATAGATCAAATAGAAATAACAACATGAAAGCATTGGATAAAACAAATAGGCAAGCAGTGCATTTAAAAACAAGAAGGCAGACAAATTATATCAAAGCTACATGTGCTAAAAAGGTGGGGTTTTAGTCCCTTCTTAAAACGGTCGACCGACTCTGGTGCTCTAAGATGGTCGGGGAGAGCGTTCTTGCACTGGTTTTGGGTTTTGTACAATGATGTTTTTTTCTTCAAACGTTCTCTTGCAGAGAAACTGTGGAAAAACTGAAGCTATCGCGGCCCCCAATCTGCAGGTGTTGCTGCAACAGCAAAAAAAAAAAAAAAAAAAATCCCCATAATAAGCCCAGCAAATGAACTCCTTTGTTATTATACCCCAAACAAAGCGAGGGAGACACTTTTACTGGAGCTCGTGTGGCTGTTGCTGGGCCACATCAGCAACAAATGGCCACCAAATAGACCAAATTACCGCTTTGAGAGTCTCACAATGCCCGGCAATCTGTCAGAACAATGCGTAAGATGCTCTTGTGATTACTGGTCTGCACACACACACACACACACACACACACACACACACACACACACACACACACACACACACACACACACACACACACACACACACACACACACACACACACACACACACACACACACACACACACACACACACACACACACACACACACACACACACACACACACACACACACACACACACACACACACACACACACACACACACACACACACACAATGCCTTGATTGCTCGCACTGTGTTTAAGTATCCATGCACTGCGGTTAAATTAAGAGCGGGGGGGCCACCTGCCAACGTTGTCTGTAGTCAGCAATAAAAAAGGAAACCTAAAGAATAATGTTCCAATGAACGAAAACCACGGCCTACAACCAGGTGGTGCGTGTGGAAGCGGCGGTCTTGACCACGGCTACAGCAAGAATACGCTTCCCTGAGGGGCCCGGATGAGTAAGGAGCTGTCAAGCTCGGGTGCCCAGAAGCGTTAATAGACCCCCTGCCTGCAACTATCTCCTGGTCTGCATCTTACTGCCAGCTGAGTTCTCCGAAGCTTCTCACTGTGGAACCCGAGATATAAGTCACCTTCGTCTCACAACAAGGAGCGGGTGATAAAAATGAACATTTTTGTGCAAGAAAACCAAGAATCGTACACAACAATGCATTGATATTATGTCTCCAGCTCATTACATTACTGTATGTACAGTAGGGTTGTACGGTATACCGGTACTGCAGTGGCGTGCAGTCACTAGAGGCAGGGGAGGCGGGGCCTCACCTGCCATCATGGAAAGAAAAAAAATGTAAAAAGAAAAAAATAATAATTAAATTGTTATATGTATCCAGTGATTATACTAAAGTTATTTTCCATTAAACTTCACCAGTTTTAGATTATTTTTATTTTTATTTTCACATTTGCCGTTCAAATACTGAGAAGAGACGGTGCGGTGATCAGCAGCCAGTTGAGGCACGTCACTGATTTGTGCCTCAACATGGATTGTGCACAATGACTCGGCTAACTGCTGAGCTGCTGTGCAATGAGACTGTATTGCTATATGAATTATATCAGCTAACTAAACTATGGCATAGTTTAGTTAGCTGAGGTATATAATGTACAGTGTATTTTGTCAAAAACTGTATGTGTGTAACGTATTTCTTGTGCTGAGCATTCATAAATCTGCTGCAAAAGATGTACTGGTTGAGGCTCGCAGTAATCCGGCCTCCTGGTGGTAGAGGGCGGTAGTGATCCCAGAGATCATTCCTCGGCCGCAGAAGAAAAAAAAAAAAGAAAAAAAAGTTTGCAGCGATTGTTTATTTCCTCTCGCCTGGACTTTTATTAAAAACATGGAGGATTACATATGTAAAATAAAACAGTTTTCTAAACTGGACTTTCAATCGAAGCAGGAGGTAATAATTAAAGGTAGACCAATGCCGGAGCTAAAAGGTTTGCTTTTGACTTCGGGACAGAAGACCCATTCTTTTCAAACGGCGTGGTACACACGCAAAGGCTGGCTGTGTGGATGTCCAGCAAGAAAGGTAAGACCATAATAATGTTTTTTTTTTATTAAATGTGCTTTTTTGTGTGCTACAGTTGTGTAAAGAATGCTGGTATGAGCTTTTAAACATAACCCGTTAACTGCTGCCAATCACATGGTGAATAAGATACTATTTAGGGTTCATATGTTTGTAAATCTGACTGTGATGATGCAGTGCCTCACCAGACATTAACCTCACCGCACGCCACTGCGGCACTGGTATAGTACCGCGATACTAGAGGTGTAACGGTACACAAAAATTTCGGTTCGGTACGTACCTCGGTTTAGAGGTCACGGTTCGGTTCATTTTCGGTACAGTAAGAAGACAACAAAATATAAATTTTTTGGTTATTTATTTACCAAATTTGTAAACAATGGCTTTATCCATTTAACATTGGGAACAATATAATTATTCTGCCCACGTTAATAAACTGCCTCAAGTTGTTGCTCAGATTAAATAACATGACACAACTTTTCTTCTACATATAAAAAGTGCAACATTAAACAGTTTCAAGTCAACTCATCTTGCTTAATTTATTACAGCATTTGGGAAGCTTGTAGTTGATTTTTATTATGTAAATGTTATATTGTTATCAACATGTGATAGCAGGGACCCTGCCATTCAAAACTAGGCTGCTACATTACTAATGATTAATGTAACTATTGCTGAAAAAATTGTACGAAAGCAATATTACTTATTATTACATTTTAACAGAAGTGTAGATAGAACTTGTTAAAACAGAAAGTAGGCAGATATTAACAGTAAATGAACAAGTAGATTAATTTTCTACCACTTGTCCCTAATAATTTTGACAAAATAATAGAATGATAAATGACACAATGTGTTACTGCATACTAATTAGGAGCCTTTGTTTGTTTACTTACTACTAAAAGAGAAGTTGTCTAGTAAGTTCACTTATTTAATTAAGGACAAAATTGCAACAAGACACATACGCTACCGTTCAAAAGTTTGGGGTCACATTGAAATGTCCTTATTTTGGAAGGAAAAGCTCTGTACTTTTCAATGAAGATAACTTTAAACTAGTCTTAACTTTAAAGAAATACACTCTATACATTTCTAATGTGGTAAATGACTATTCTAGCTGCAAATGTCTGGTTTTTGGTGCAATATCTACATAGGTGTATATAGGCCCATTTCCAGCAACTATCACTCCAGTGTTCTAATGGTACAATGTGTTTGCTCATTGGCTCAGAAGGCTAATTGATGATTAGAAAACCCTTGTGCAATCATGTTCACACATCTGAAAACAGTTTAGCTCGTTACAGAAGCTACAAAACTGACCTTCCTTTGAGCAGATTGAGTTTCTGGAGCATCACATTTGTGGGGTTAATTAAACGCTCAAAATGGCCAGAAAAAGAGAACTTTCATCTGAAACTCGACAGTCTATTCTTGTTCTTAGAAATGAAGGCTATTCCACAAAATTGTTTGGGTGACCCCAAACTTTTTGTGTCTGTTTAATGTACGCTAAGATGTTTTGTTAAAATAAAGCCAATAATGCCATTTTTATGGTCCCCTTTATTTAGAAAAGTATTGAAAAGTATCTAAATAATTTTGGTACCGGTACCAAAATATCAACACTAGTACCAACACTAGTACCAACAAAAAGTACCTAATTTGGTACCCATCTGTAACAGTCATTGTTTAGAAAAGTGTGTCTGTCTGACTAGATCTGACCAAGCAAAGTCTATGAGCATGAACTGAGAGAAGAAAGGTCTTCTAAGACAAACCAAGCAGTCCGATTTTGAACAATTGAAAGCTCTGAGCATGTAAATGCATGAACAAAGACATTTACATAATTAAACGTACACAGCAAGCAGCCTGAACCAACACTGTGTCGCCCAGTCGGTGTATTTCGATCCTGCTGCCAAATATCACCCCTTGGTAATAAACAGAAAGTTGGACGCGCCATCACCGAGCACTCGGGATGGGTCCTTGTTAAGAGAAATGGTTGCCACAGAACTTGGCAAGGGCCAAGAGGAGCCCGAGGACCGGGCAGTGCGCCATCAAGACGTTCCAACATTACGAGTTGTGACGGCCACGGTCCAACAAGATAAACACAAGGACACGGGACAAAACTGGCAACGCGCTACGCCAGATGTTGCGGGAGCTGCAGGTAACAGGGAGTTTACGCTCGGTAAGGACTGAGCAGAGATCGTTAACCATTCTGTCAATCCAATTGAGCTCACTGGAGGGTTGGAACCAGTCTGGACTTTTAAAAACGATCAATTCCACTGAAGTTATGAGAAAATAATTGGGTAATCTGGACTGGTTACTTGTAATAACACCTCAATCTTTATTATCCTACCCTTCTGCAGCTGCAGTACAACATACAGTCGTGGTCAAAAGTTGACATAAAGAACATAATGTCATGGCTGTCTTGAGTTCCCAGTAATTTCTACAACTCTTATTTTTTTTGTGATAGAGTGAATCAAACAGCTCTATTTGTGTTTCATCTGACACCACGTGGACAAATATAAGACTTTCTGGAGGACAGTTCTGAGGTCGGATGAAACAAAAATTGAGCTGTTTGGCCACAATACCCAGCAATCCGCCTTGAGATCGGTAGGTCGTGAGTTCAAACCCCGGCCAAGTCATACCAAAGACTATAAAAATGGGACCCATTACCTCCCTGCTTGGCACTCAGCATCAAGGGTTGGAATTGGGGGTTGAATCACCAAAAATTATTCCCGGGCGCGGCCACCGCTGCCGATCACTGCTCCCCGCACCTCCCAGGGGGTGATCAAGGGTGATGGGTCAAATGCAGAGAATAATTTCGCCACACCTTGTGTGTGTGTGACAATCATTGGAACTTTAACTTTTAAAGGCCTACTGAAATTAAATGTTCTTATTTAAACGGGGATAGCAGATCCAATTTCGCGATATTGCCATATTTTTGCTTAAAAGATTTAGTAGAGAACATCGACGATAAAGTTCGCAACTTTTGGTCGCTGATAAAAAAAGCCTTGCCTGTACCGGAAGTAGCGTGACGTCGCAGGTTGAAAGGCTCCTCACATTTCCCCATTGTTTACACCAGCAGCGAGAGCGATTCGGACCGAGAAAGCGACGATTACCCCATTAATTTGAGCGAGGATGAAAGATTTGTGGATGAGGAACGTGAGAGTGAAGGACTAGAGTGCAGTGCAGGACGTATCTTTTTTCGTTCTGACCGTAACTTAGGTACAAGCTGGCTCAATGGATTTCTACACTTTCTCCTTTTTCTATTGTGGATCACGGATTTGTATTTTAAACCGCCTCGATACTATATCCTCTTGAAAATGAGAGTCGAGAACGCGAAATGGACATTCACAGTGACTTTTATCTCCACGACAATACATCGGTTAAGCACTTTAGCTACGGAGCTAACGTGATAGCATCGTGCTTAAATGCAGATAGAAACAAAAGAAATACGCCCCTGACTGGAAGGATAGACAAAAGATCAACAATACTACCAAACACTGGACCTGTAACCACACGGTTAATGCTGTCTAACCTGGCGAAGCCTAGCAATGCTGTTGCTAACGACACCATTGAAGCTAACTTAGCTACGGGACTTCGACAGAGCTATGCTAAAAACAATAGCTATCCACCTACGCCAGCCCTCATCTGCTCATCAACACCCATGCTCATCTGCGTTCCAGCGATCGACGGCGCGACGAAGGACTTCACCCGATCATCGATGCGGTCGGCGGCTAGCGTCGGATAGCGCGTCTGCTATCCAAGTCAAAGTCCTCCTGGTTGTGTTGCTGCAGCCAGCCACTAATACACCGATCCCACCTACAGCTTTCTTCTTTGCAGTCTTCATTGTTCATTAAACAAATTGTAAAAGATTCACCAACACAGATGTCCAGAATACTGTGGAATTTTGTGATGAAAACAGAGCTTTTTGTATTGGGATACAATGTGTCCGAATACTTCCGCTTCAACCATTGACGTCACGCACAAACGTCATCATACATAGACGTTTTCAACCGGAAGTTTCCCGGGAAATTTAAAATTGCACTTTATAAGTTAACCCGGCCGTATTGGCATGTGTTGCAATGTTAAGATTTCATCATTGATATATAAACAGACTGCGTGGTCGGTAGTAGTGGGTTTCAGTAGGCCTTTAAGATTTTAGAATGGCCTTCCCAAAGTCCTGACTTAAACGTGTTGACAATGCTGAAGAAACAAGTCCATGTCAGAAAACCAACACATTTAGCTGAACTGCACCAGTTTTGTCAAGAGAAGTGGTCAACAACTCAACCAGAAGCTTGCCAGAAACTTGTGGGCGGCAGTGAAACTTGCCAAGGGACATGTAACCAAATATTAACATTGCTGTATGTATACTTTTGAACCAGCAGATTTGGTCACTGTGGAGGTTGCCCTCCAGGGGGTTCTTCAGACCACCAAGCACCGACATAAGAGCCCGTTTCAGGATTACAATATTGTTTTATTTTCACGTAATGTCCCAGGTTGCTTTTCAGCAATTGTCTTTTACTCTCTTTCAGTCTCGCTCTCGCTCCCACGCCCGCTCCCCTCCAGCTCCAACTCCGTCTCTCCTCTTGGCTGCTGCTTATAACAGAGCGACAGGTGATTAGATAACAAGGCCCAGATGGGCCATCGACGCACCTGTCGCTGATTTCGAGGCCGGTCCTGGCACACCCCGCTTCGCTGCAGGCCCGCAGGCCACGCCCCCCCTACACAGTCACATTTTCAGTAGACCTATAATAAATTCATAAAATAACTAAACTTCAAGAATGTTTTTTTGTGCTCCAATCACTCTATCACAAAAAAATAAGAGTTGTAGAAACTATTGGAAACTCAAGACAGCCATGACGTTATGTTCTTTACAAGTGTATGTAAACTTTTGACCACGACTGTATTTCGTCTAACCCTCTTTACAATTAACCGACAAATTGAAAAATCAGAGTCTATACTCGGGTAAACTGACCGAAAACGGCAGTTGTTGTTCAATTTGTAACCAATGTAGCAACAAATGAACAGAAATTACTGACCGACAAGACCAATTCCGTCCTTGAGGGCCGCGATAAAAACGGACTCTTAATATACACAGTTGCCATGGTAGCGTGGCGGTCTTCAAAGGAGCGGCCCACCCTTTTGGAAAATCATGTGCGGTGGTCTCACCCGCAGTGCATTCAAAACTACATGTCGTCGTTGGTTTGACTCAAAGGACAATGCATGAATTTAGAGCCACATTGAGAATGCAAACGAGTGATTTTCTGCAGATGCGGTTTTAATTATATTGCCTTATGAAACAAAATGGGTCACCGATTGAATAGCTGTAGACATTCTGTCGTACATTATGTAGTTTGATTTTCTTCCAGACGCCGAGTACGGATTGACTGTGTTGATACGACATATGTTAGCTAGAACAATCTAACATTAATCTGATTATTTTATTTCTACATTTAACACACTTCCTTGTGGTCTAGATCAGGGGTCGGCAACCCAAAACGTCAAAAGAGCCATCTTGGACTAAAAGTACAAAAAACTAACCTGTCTGGAGCCGCAAAAAATTAAAAACCGTAGATAAGTGTGACAATGAAGGCAACACATGATGTAAGTGTCTATATTAGCCTACTATCAAAATGACTTTAAACGTCTTATATAAGTGTTATAATGATAACGACACATGATGCAAGTGTCTGTATTAGCTATATTAGCCTACTATCAAAATGACTTTAAACGTCTTATATAAGTGTTATAATGAAGACAACACATGATGTAAGTGTCTATATTAGCCTACTATCAAAATGACTGTTAACGTCTTATTTAAGTGTTATAATGAAGGCAACACATGATGTAAGTGTCTATATTAGCCTACTATCAAAATGACTTTTAACGTCTTATATACGTGTAAGACCCACTCGACATCCATTGCTTTCGGTCTCCCCTAGAGGAGGGGGGGTTACCTCTCCAAGGTTTCTCATAGTCATTCACATTGACGTCCCACTGGGGTGAGTTTTCCTTGCCCGTATGTGGGCTCTGTATCGTTGTGACACTTGTGATTTAGGGCTATATAATTAAACATTGATTTATTGATTGATTGATAAGTGTTATAATGAAGACAACACATGATGTAAGTGTCTATATTAGCCTACTATCAAAATGACTTTAAACATCTTATATAAGTGTTATAATGAAGACAACACATGATGTAAGTGTCTATATTAGCCTACTATCAAAATGACTTTTAACGTCTTATATAAGTGTTATAATGAAGGCAACAGATGTTGTAAGTGTCTATATTAGCCTACTATCAAAATGACTTTTAACGTCTTATATAAGTGTTATAATGAAGGCAACACATGATGTAAGTGTCTATATTAGCCTCCTATCAAAATTACTTTAAAAGTATTATATAAGTGTTATAATTATAACAACACATGATGCAAGTGTCTGTATTAGCTATATTAGCCTACTATCAAATTACTTTAAAAGTCGTATGTAAGTGTTATAATGAAGGCAACACATGATGTAAGTGTCTATATTAGCCTACTATCAAAATGACTGTAAACTTCTTATATAAGTGTTATAATGAAGACAACATGTGTCTATGTTAGCCTATTATCAAAATTACTTTAAAAGTCTTATATAAGTGTTATAATGATAACAACACATGATGCAAGTGTCTGTATTAGCTATATTAGGCTACTATTAAATGACTTTAAAAGTATTATATAAGTATTATAATGAAGGCAACACATGATGTAAGTGTCTATATTAGCCTACTATCAAAATTACTTTAAACGTCTTATATGTGTTATAATAATAACAACACATGATGCAAGTGTCTGTATTAGCTACTGTATATTAGCCTACTTTTAACATGACTTTAAACATCTTATATAAGTGTTATAATGAAGACAACACATGATGTAAGTGTCTACATTAGCCTCCTATCAAAATTACTTTAAAAGTCTTATATAAGTGTTATAATTATAACAACACATGATGCAAGTGTCTGTATTAGCTATATTAGCCTACTATCAAAATGACTTTAAAGTCGTATATGAGTGTTATAATTAAGGCAACACATGATGTAAGTGTCTATATTAGCCTACTATCAAAATGACTGTAAACGTCTTATATAAGTGTTATAATGAAGACAACACATGTGTCTATGTTAGCCTACTATCAAAATTACTTTAAAAGTCTTATATAAGTGTTATAATGGTAACAACACATGATGCAAGTGTCTGTATTAGCTGATAAAAAAAAGCCTTGCCTGTACCGGAAGTAGCGTGACGTCACCGGAGAAAGGACTTCTCACAATTCCCCATTGTTTACAATGGAGCGAGAGAGATTCGTACCGAGAAAGCGACAATTACCCCATTAATTTGAGCGAGGATGAAAGATTTGTGGATGAGGAACGTGAGAGTGAAGGACTAGAGTGCATTGCAGGACGTATCTTTTTTTCGCTCTGACCGTAACTTAGGTACAAGCTGGCTCATTGGATTCCACACGTTCTCCTTTTTCTATTGTGGATCACGGATTTGTATTTTAAACCACCTCGGATACTATATCCTCTTGAAAATGAGAGTCGAGAACGCGAAATGGACATTCACAGTGACTTTTATCTCCACGACAATACATCGGCGAAACACTTTAGCTACGGGCTGACGTGATAGCATCGTGCTTAACTGCATATAGAAACAAAGGAAATAAACCCCTGACTAGAAGGATAGACAGAAAATCAACAATACTATTAAACCATTGACCTGTAACTACACGGTTAATGCTTTCCAGGCTGGCGAAGGTTAACAATGCTGTTGCTAACAACGCCATTGATGCTAACTTAGCAACCGGACCTCACAGAGCTATGCTAAAAACATTAGCTCTCCACCTACGCCAGCCAGCCCTCATCTGCTCATCAACACCTGTGCTCAACTGCATTCCAGCGAATGACGGTGCGACGAAGGACTTCACCCGATCACAGATGCGGTCAGCGAGATGGAGGAAGTTAAGGTGAGTTTGGCGGCTAGCGCGTCTGCTATCCATCTCTGTCCTCCTGGCTGTGTTGCTGTAGTCCGTCGCTAATACACCGATCCCACCTACAACTTTCTTCTTTGCAGTCTCCATTGTTCATTAAACAAATTGCAAAAGATTCACCAACACAGATGTCCAGAATACTGTGGAATTTTGAGATGAAAACAGAGTTTTTTGTATAGGATTCAATGGGTCCGTATACTTCCGTACCAACCCTAGACGTCACGCGCATACGTCAGCATAAAAAAAACGTTTTCAACCATAAGTGTGGTGGGAAATTTAAAATTGCACTTTATAAGTTAACCCGGCCGTATTGGCCTGTGTTGCAATGTTAAGAATTCATCATTGATATATAAACTATCAGACTGCGTGGTCGGTAGTAGTGGGTTTCAGTAGGCCTTTAATATTCCCTACTGGACCCGTGGGGAAAGCCAAGATACCCGTATTCGGACATTCCCAGCCAAGCAGAGCCACCCCCCCCCCCCCGTCCCCCCATTTCCCTCCTCCACGGATAGTGCGGTAGAACAGAGTCCCAACAACAGAGTTGGGACAAAGGGTTTTTTCTATATATTTTCTTTTTCTTTTCTTTCTAAATTACAGGTGATCTGAGATGATATTATCAAATTGTTTAATACATGTTGTAAGAAAAAAACACCTAAATTACTATTGATATTCAATAATACGAGCTCCTAAATATCGAACAATCTAATTGATACTTTGTGTATTTACAGTATTTTCTAGTTTCTCTGGCTCAATATGAGTCAAAACAAAGCAATGGACAAGCGATGCTAATCGTTGGCTAGTAAAGCTATGAAGTTACGTGATTTCAAACCAGTGCACCACAGGGCTAGTGACAGTGTGTGTGCGTGTCGGCAGGGCGGCTGAAAATGAGGACAGTTTTTGATCCATCAGGCAATTTACGATTTATTTTCAATATACAACATATTGCATTGCATTAAATGGACGCCACAAAGGCATGTTGCGCTGTCATATTAAATATAGATTGTGTCTTGAAACTTTAATTCACACTACCGTTTAAAAAAAAAAAAATTTGCACAATTGGGGGATATTTTTGCTGTTCACTCACTGGACCATAGGATTTTTATAGAGACAGTCTCGGCCCAGTGTGTGTGTGTGTGTGTGCAAAAAAAACGAGAACCTGTTCACACTCTGCTCAACACATTTATATTACATATGTCATGCTCCGGACCCAGGGGTAACACATGTAAGGGAATTGCAGAAGAAAAACAAGTAAACACAGTCGAGAAGAAAATCTGAAAGAAACGTGTAGGGGGTTGTAGTGTACCTGCTCTGTGATCCTCCTGGCAAGTAAGTGAGGCAATCAAATATTTAACTCAGATGCCACAAAATAACCAAATCAGAGCCATGGCAAAATATCCTGGATTAAGCGCCTTTTACTTTAAGAAATTGTTCTCCTAATGACGTTCGTCTAAAAAGTCATTGTGTCTTAGGCAATGTCCATTTAAAAAGTAATTATTTACGATGAGTTGGTTCCAGGCTTGGGTTAAACACATTTCTAACTATTTTCCGGATTATAGAGCATACCAGGATATAAGAGGCACCCACCAAATTTTAGAAGCAAACCTATGTTTCCATATATTAACGGCACCGGACTATAAGGCGCATATATATATGTTTGGAAACGAGTTATTTACACATAAATATTTTGTAAATGTTTATTTACGTCCCTTAATTGTTTGCAAACAGTGTTTGTAACATGGCAGTAAAACGGATGATCAAACAAAACAGAAGTCATTGTCATGAACCCACTAGCTGCGGAGGCTAGCTCTACAATCAGCTAAACAGACTCAGTAACTCCACGGTAACGTTTTGGTGAAGTGAAACTGGAACGATACAAACAGAATACCGTTCTAAGTTAAAAATGCTAACACGGACACTCGTAAACGTGTTAGAATATTAGCTCAGGCTAACGACGCTTGCTTCCTTACATTGCGATAAGACGTACAAATATGCATGAAAACACTCCTTCAGACCTCACACATGGGACGGCTCAGTAAGTATGAATTGTTTTAGTCAAATTGTGAAACTGACAAACGGTACTTGGAGTTGTGAAAGAAGAATCCATACGAGTAAAAAAGGAACTTCCGGTTTGAAAGCACGAAATGGAAGGACACTGCAGCACCTGCAGTGACCAAACTCTTCCAAAAGATGGCGCCATAGGACAAACAATAACACACCATATCAGCCTTCTGCTTGGGTTTAATGAAAACTACTGGACAAAAAACATTACGGCAATTCGTGGAAAAAAATAAAAAATACAATAAATTAGCCGCACCATTTTATAAGTTTATAAAGGAGCTTATAGTCCAGAATTTAGGGTAATTATACACTACCGTTCAAAAGTTTGGGGTCACATTGAAATGTCCTTATTTTTGAAGGAAAAGCACTGTACTTTTCAATGAAGATAACTTTAAACTAGTCTTAACTTTAAAGAAATACACTCTATACATTGCTATTGAAGCTACACAACTGACCTTCCTTTGAGCAGATTGAGTTTCTGGAGCATCACATTTGTGGGGTCAATTACACGCTCAAAATGGCCAGAAAAAGAGAACTTTCATCTGAAACTCGACAGTCTATTCTTGTTCTTAGAAATGAAGGCTATTCCACAAAATTGTTTGGGTGACCCCAAACCTTTGAACGGTAGTGTATATCCCGAGCTGGCGTAAGAAAACCATGTGAAAACAGCAAAAAACTTAAAACAATTTTTTTTAATGTATTATACTCCTGAGTTAATGTTTTATGATCAATATTATTGCATTATTTGTTACTGAGTTTATTTATGTAATTATTAATTTTCAATATCAAATTGTTCAAGTCGGTCAAAAAATGTTTTTAGTTTTATAGTTTGGTTTTTTTTCAGGCAAATTAATGCATTTTATATTGTTCCTGTTACAGACTATAATGCACTGCTAATTGATGATGGCGAGGAGCGGTTTTGACTGCCAGGCTCCGCCCACTATGAAAGGTAGGTACTGACCAATACGGCACTTCCGGGTGTCATCATCATCATTTGTATAAATGAAGCTTGAGATCTGAATTTGTCAAGCCGGATCATTCAAGTTGTGTGTTGTTTAAAATTTTCCGGACAGCCATCATATCAAAGTTTGACTCCATGCCACGCCCACATCCTATGACGTAGGCCAATTTCCTTCGCAATTTATCACCGCCCATCTGTCCGCAATCAGATCGAAAATAGACCAAGTTTGAGATGTGTACTGTATTTCTTAACCACGTTTTCCTTCAGTCACTCTTTGACTACGAACTCATTGTCGTTCTCAGAGCCAAGGTCCCCTCAACGACCGACTCATTATGAGTTTTTGACCCCGTTGCGAGAGATCCGTGGATCCTTGAGGAACGGGTAGGTACTGACCAATACGGCACTTCCGGGTGTCATCATCATCATTTGTATAAATGAAGATTGAGATCTGAATTTGTCAAGCCGGATCATTCAAGTTGTGTGTTGTTTAAAATTTTCCGGCCAGCCATCATATCAAAGTTTGACTCCATGCCACGCCCACATCCTGTGACGTAGGCCAATTTCCTTCGCAATTCATCACCGCCCATCTGTTCGCAATCAGATCGAAAATAGACCAAGTTTGAGATGTGTTCTGTATTTCTTAACCATGTTTTCCTTCAGTCACTCTTTGACTACGAACTCATTGTCGTTCTCAGAGCCAAGGTCCCCTCAACGACCGACTCATTATGAGTTTTTGACCCCGTTGCGAGAGATCCGTGGATCCTTGAGGAACGGGTAGGTACTGACCAATACGGCACTTCCGGGTGTCATCATCATCATTTGTATAAATGAAGATTGAGATCTGAATTTGTCAAGCCGGATCATTCAAGTTGTGTGTTGTTTAAAATTTTCCGGCCAGCCATCATATCAAAGTTTGACTCCATGCCACGCCCACATCCTGTGACGTAGGCCAATTTCCTTCGCAATTCATCACCGCCCATCTGTCCGCAATCAGATCGAAAATAGACCAAGTTTGAGATGTGTTCTGTATTTCTTAACCATGTTTTCCTTCAGTCACTCTTTGACTACGAACTCATTGTCGTTCTCAGAGCCAAGGTCCCCTCAACGACCAAATAATTATGAGTTTTTGACCCCGTTGCGAGAGATCCGTGGATCCTTGAGGAACGGGTAGGTACTGACCAATACGGCACTTCCGGGTGTCATCATCATCATTTGTATAAATGAAGATTGAGATCTGAATTTGTCAAGCCGGATCATTCAAGTTGTGTGTTGTTTAAAATTTTCCGGCCAGCCATCATATCAAAGTTTGACTCCATGCCACGCCCACATCCTGTGACGTAGGCCAATTTCCTTCGCAATTCATCACCGCCCATCTGTTCGCAATCAGATCGAAAATAGACCAAGTTTGAGATGTGTTCTGTATTTCTTAACCATGTTTTCCTTCAGTCACTCTTTGACTACGAACTCATTGTCGTTCTCAGAGCCAAGGTCCCCTCAACGACCGACTCATTATGAGTTTTTGACCCCGTTGCGAGAGATCCGTGGATCCTTGAGGAACGGGTAGGCACTGACCAATACGGCACTTCCGGGTGTCATCATCATCATCATTTGTATAAATGAAGATTGAGATCTGAATTTGTCAAGCCGGATCATTCAAGTTGTGTGTTGTTTAAAATTTTCCGGCCAGCCATCATATCAAAGTTTGACTCCATGCCACGCCCACATCCTGTGACGTAGGCCAATTTCCTTCGCAATTCATCACCGCCCATCTGTCCGCAATCAGATCGAAAATAGACCAAGTTTGAGATGTGTTCTGTATTTCTTAACCATGTTTTCCTTCAGTCACTCTTTGACTACGAACTCATTGTCGTTCTCAGAGCCAAGGTCCCCTCAACGACCGACTCATTATGAGTTTTTGACCCCGTTGCGAGAGATCCGTGGATCCTTGAGGAACGGGTAGGTACTGACCAATACGGCACTTCCGGGTGTCATCATCATCATTTGTATAAATGAAGATTGAGATCTGAATTTGTCAAGCCGGATCATTCAAGTTGTGTGTTGTTTAAAATTTTCCGGCCAGCCATCATATCAAAGTTTGACTCCATGCCACGCCCACATCCTGTGACGTAGGCCAATTTCCTTCGCAATTCATCACCGCCCATCTGTCCGCAATCAGATCGAAAATAGACCAAGTTTGAGATGTGTACTGTTTTTCTTAACCACGTTTTCCTTCAGTCACTCTTTGACTACGAACTCATTGTCGTTCTCAGAGCCAAGGTCCCCTCAACGACCAAATCATTATGAGTTTTTGACGCCGTTGCGAGAGATCCGTGGATCCTTGAGGAACGTGAACAAAAAAACAGACGCAGAATGTACATGTTGAGAGGTTTCCATGACAACAGAGAGGACGGCTTTACCTACTGTACATGTGGACACAAAGAACCATGACCACATGAAACCTAAGACAATTCCAGCCATTCAACCACGGACGACTACTTGATAGAGAATGATGGTTCCCGGCACAAATTGGCTGGAACGGTCATGTTGGAGCCGCAGAGCATTCGTCACGTTTTTATTAAACACGACAGAAAACAGGATCTCTTTCTTCGCCCAGATGGAATTGTTACTCGACTCAAATTTATATCAAGTTATGACTGGAGCTGATTTGTTGCATTCATGAAAAATCATGATTTGCCACAGTGAGATATAAAAATGTCCGCCCAGCTTTACGGCGTCCCTGACAGAGTGTATTATCACAGGCCTTATTGGTTCCCTGATTTTCATTTAATCTGCCTCCAAGATGCATTATTGTGCACACTTTATGATCTCATATTGTTTTATTGGAACATGCATTGTGCCTCTGTAGTAGCACTTGCTTTTACGGCCCTGCAGTAAATTCGCTCTTTTAAGATGAAATCTTGAATTACTTCACAAAGTTGGCGCAGGGGCATCACAGAGGGCAGGCTAAATTTTGGGAGACGGTCTACATGGCGAGGTGTAGACCGTCGGGGGGGGTTCGCCGGATGTGGAGAGTCTCACTGGCTGAGTAGGATTGATTGAACTGATATGCGCTGCACAGCAAACAGCTGAGCTCAGAAACACGGAGCAGGTCCCCGCCAAAAGCAGTCACCATGGCAGCCCACCGAAAACGTAAAAAGGTGACTACAAAACCCAAAACCAGTGAAGTTGGCACGTCGTGTAAATGGTAAATAAAAACAGAATACAATGATTTGCAAATCCTTGTCAACTTATATTCAAACTGCAAAGACAAGATATTTAACGTTCGAACTGGTAAACTTTGTTATTGTTTGCAAATATTATGTAACGACGGGGCCGCATGATGATGCGGGTGTTCTCCCAGGGATGCAGACGGCTTCGGACACAGCTTGCAGGTAGGAAAATTATTTATTTAAGAAGAAATCATAGCAGGAAAAAACAAAGACATGCACATAGCACAAAAGGCAAAAACTAAATGGGCTAGCGTGGGAGCTAGCAGGAATTTAGCAGGAATCGAACGTCGTCAATTGTTGTATGAAAACAAACTGTGATCTGAGCAGCGGATCCTAACATATTAGCTCATTTGGAACCTGATGCCTGCAACATGTTTCGAAAAAGCTGGCACAAGTGGCAAAAAAAGACTGAGAAAGTTGAGGAATGCTCATCAAACACTTATTTGGAACATCCCACATGATGAACAGGCTAATTGGGAACAGGTGGGTGCCATGATTGGGTATAAAAGCAGCTTCCGTGAAATGCTCAGTTTTTCACAAACAAGGATGGGGCGAGGGTCCCCACTTTGTGAACAAATGCGTGAGCAAATTGTCGAACAGTTTAAGAACATTTCTCAATGAGCTATTGCAAGGAATTTAGGGATTTCACCATCTTTGGTCTGTAATATCATCAAAAGGTTCAGAGAATCTGAAGAAATCACTACACGTAAGCGATGATATTACGGATTTCCGATCCCTCAGGTGGTACTGCATCAAAAAGTGACATCAGTGTGTAAAGGATATCACCACATGGGCTCAGAAACACTTCAGAAAACCACTGTCAGTAACTACAGTTTGTCGCTACATCTGTAAGTGCAAGTTAAAACTCTACTATGCCAAGCTAAAGCCATTTATCAACAACACCCAGAAACCAAGCTCATCTAAGATGGACTGATGCAAAGTGGAAAAGTGTTCTGTGGTCTGACTAATCCACATTTCTAATTGTTTTTAGAAACTGTGGACGTCGTGTCCTCCGGAACAAAGGGGAAAACAACCATCCGGATTGTTATTGGCACAAAGTTCAAAAGCCAGCATCTGTGATGGTATGGGGGTGTATTATAAGCTTCAAAAATCGGTCTCCTCAGTTCCCAAACCTTTACTGAGTGTTGTTAAAAGGAAAGGCCATGTAACACAGTGGTAAAAATGACAACTTTTTTGCGATGTGTTGCCATTAAATTCTAAGTTAATGATTATTTGCAAAAAAAAACATTAGTTTGTCAGTTCAAACATTAAATATCTTGTTTTTGCAGTCTATTCAGTTGGAAAGGATTTAATAATAATAATAATAATACCTGGGATTTATATAGCGCTTTTCTAAGTACCCGAAGTCGCTTGCAAATTTTTTTGCAAATTTTTTTGCAAATCATTTTATTATGTTCTTATTTACGAGTTACACAACGTGCCAACTTCACTGGTTTTGAGTTTTGTACATGTGTTAATTTAAAGAGCAAACACATTCAGTTAAACATTTATTGTGATTTATTGTCATTTCCTAGAGCCATAACAGACGCAACAATTCGACGCTTCACACATTATGGGGTTAGGATACAGCTCTTTGTAATTACATATTTGGCCAGCAGGTGGTTTCTCGTGCCGAAGCATGCATGAAGCTTCGAGAAAATCCTGAGCTTCATCTGACCACCACTATTGACAAACCGAAAATTACACTCGCAGTTGGCGAAGCGACATTCAACAACCCTTACTGGAAGGCGAGACTAGCATACAAAGATGTCTGATTGGCAAGAACGAACAAGTGGGCTGTGGTGTCAATCAGGGACAGGTGGGGGAAAAAGCGCTCTGGGAACCAGGCAGAAGGTGGAACAAAAATAAGAGCGCCGACCAGAAAATTAATACAGAAAATAAGGAAACGCAAGAAAAAATTTAGACCTGTGATGATAGGTCATGACACGATCAGGCTAAACTGCCAAAAGCGGACTTCTATCTTTGGCCATTCAAAAAATTTAAAAAATATATAAAATGTATATATATAATAAAATAAAATGTATAAACAATTAAAGTAAATAAATACAATGTAAAATAAAAGTAAATAAATAAAATGTATTTTATAAAATTAGGATGTTTTACCATAATATTTATGAAAATCTAAATTTTGATTACCGTATTGTCCAGAGCAGAATTAAAAGTCCATGAGATTCTGATAATGTCGGTGTATTCCAGGATTATGCTTCAGTGTATTTCATACATATTTTATATTTTACTATGAACCTGGTGTCCACATAATATTTTAATTACAGCATTTTTTTTCATTGACAAATAAGAATGAAATAATATTCTATAAAACCGCTCATTTAATTTGATGTGTTTACCGTATTTTTCGTACTATAGGGTGCACCGGATTATAAGGCGCACTGGCGATGAATGGTCTATTTTTTCATATATAAGGCGCACCGGATTATAAGGCGCATAAAAGTAGTCATATTATTTTTATTTTTTTTCTAAATGGAAAACACTTACTTGTGGTCTACATAACATGTAATGGTAGTTCTTTAGTCAAAATGTTGCACAGATGAGGTTTTACAGATCATCTTCATATCGCTTTCTGACAGTCGCTTCAGGTTGCGCCGTTTTGTGGGCGGTCTCATTTACTTGGCTCACCTTCGGCAGCGTCTTCTCGCCGTTATCTTTGTTGTAGCGGTGTAGCGTGCAAGGACGGGAGTGGAAGAAGTGTCAAAAGATGGAGCTAACTGTTTTAATGACATTCAGACTTTAACTCTAATAACTAAAGTTCCTTGGGTGAATAATGTAAACTCACTACACCGCTATGTTTTAGCGCTTTCATGGCGAGTTTACTGACAGATATAAGTCAGAACTTTACACTACTTTATATTAGAAATGGCAACAGTGGAGGATGAATGTCCCATAACAAGAAGATATAGAAAAAGAAGAAGCTTATCGACTACGGAATCGGCACAGACTACAAAGGCGGACGCACGCAACTTTTCAGGATTTATGCAGATCCCAAATACAGATCAGCAGGTACCAGAAGGTAAGAAAAGTTGCTTTTGCATAATATTGCGAAACAAAACGTCAGATATTATCTTACCTTATACACACACCATAATAATACTCGTATGTTGAAGCACAGTATAATCCATCAAGCGGTGTGGCTTCATAGCTTACCAAAGTTGTACTAAAACATTTAGTGTGTAATGTTCTATATTGTCCAATGGAGCATATAAATTGTTGGTGTTGTTTACTTGAGTCATATTGCCATCATAGTGCAGTCTACACGTATCTCTTATGTGTGACTGCCATCTACTGGTCACATTTAGCATTACACCATGTACCAAATAAAATTGCTTCGAGGTTGGCAAACAAAACCAGAATTATTCCGTACATTAGGCGCGCCGGTTTAAAGGCGCACTTTCGAGTTTTGAGGAAAACAAAAAGGTTTTTAAGTGCGCCTTATAGTCCGGAAAATACGTTGTTTTTAAACAAATTGTCAAGAGGGCGACTTGAGCGATGCCTCCCCATTTAAAGAAAGGACCTCATTTCCTACATAGCATTTTGTACGTTTCACCATGCGTGAAACTCGTATTATGAGCACATGAGTAGACCGAAGTACAATTTGCCAGGCACTAACCCTAATAACCAAGATGCCATGTTTAACAAGATAGTTGTTAAATCACGTGCAGGGAAATCAACCCGATGACTTCAATTTTCTTTTTTTCTTTTCTTTTTTTTTAGTAGTGAGAGCAGGGGAGGCGATAGGGGATGGCTACTTGGTCTCAAGCCCAGGATGTTTTCTTAAAAACTTTTGAGGGTAGGGGAAAAAAAAAAAAGACTCTGGGCAGTAATGTGCAGTACCAGGGTCCAACAGAGAGGCAGCACCTGCATACAGCCTACCTGAGCATTAAAAGGTGGAGGAAGTAACAAAAGAAGAACAAATGTGAAAAGAGCTTACAAGGAGCATATGTAAAGAGAACAATTTGGTCGTCGTTTTCGACTCTGACCTTAGTTTTATACCACATATTAAGAAATATAACAAGAATATTTTTTTTTTCATCTTAAAAATATAGCCAGACTTTGCCCAATTCTCTCCCAGGGCAACAAGGAGGGCATGCTTTTATTGCAAATTGTATAAATTATTGTAACACCCCTGTTACTTGTATTCCGAAAGGTTATTGCACCTTTACAATTACTCCAGAACGCAGCTACGCGTGTTATGACGATCTTAAGGCGGGCTCACATTACACCAGTTTTAAAATTTCAGCATTGGTGTCCCCGTGTGTTTCAGGATGAACTTTAAGGTTCTTTTGGTTTATAAATGTTTTTTTATTGCATCTTTCAGATTTGTTCTTAACCTACGAACCCTCTCGGACACTGAGACCCTCTGGGGACTCGTCTCCTAATTATTATAAAAGTATCGGGGTGGCATCTTTCCACTATTGTGGCTCCTGTCTATGGAACAGCTTGCCAGAGGACCTCAGGGCTGCAGAGAACGTTCATATTTTTAAAAGCAGGCTTAAAACGCACCTTTTTCATTTGGCTTTTACATTATATTTATTAATTTGTCATCCGTACTTGATTTTTTATTTTATTATTTATGCAATATTTAAATTCTTTATATTTATTCACTATATATTTCCTGTATATTTGTTGTTTATCTTCATATGTTTTATCCTTTATTCATACTCCTGTTTCGTACTGTTTTACATGTTTTATTATATTTATTTTCCATCGTTCTTCAGAGGGAGCCCTCATTATCGGGGGTTATCGACCATGGCTATGGGGATGCTTTGTGTCAGCGTCCTGGTGGCCGTGGTCTGGTGGTCTCCTGTTGCAGATGGCTTGTAACACGTGGCTTGGCATTGTCTTGCTGAAATAAGCAGGGGCGTCCATGATAATGTTGCTTGGATGGCAACATATGTTGCTCCAAAACCTGTATGTACCGTTCAGCATTATTGGTGCCTTCACAGATGTGTAAGTTACCCATGCCTTGGGCACTAATACACCCCCATACCATCACAGATGCTGGCTTTTGTTCCGGAAGAATACGACGGCCACAGTTTCCAAAAACAATTTTGAAATGTGGACTCGTCAGACCACAGAACACTTTTCCACTTTGCATCAGTCCATCTTAGATACGCTAGGGCCCAGCGAAGCCGGCGGCGTTTCTGGGTGTTGTTGATAAATGGCTTTGGCTTTGCATAGCAGAGTTTTAACTTGCACTTACAGATGTAGCGACAAACTGTAGTTACTGACAGTGGTTTTCTGAAGTGTTTCTGAGCCCATGTGGTGATATCCTTTACACACTGATGTCACTTTTTGATGCAGTACCGCCTGAGGGATCGAAGGTCCTTAATATCACCGCTTACGTGCAGTGATTTCTTCAGATTCTCTGAACCTTTTGATGATATTACAGAGTGTAGATGGTGAAATCCCTAAATTCCTTGCAATAGCTGGTTGAGAAATGTTGTTCTTAAACTGTTGGACAATTTGCTCACGCATTTGTTGACAAAGTGGTGACCCTCGCCCCATTCTTGTTTGTGAACGACTGAGCATTTACATGGAAGCTGATTTTATACCCAATCATGGCACCCACCTGTTCCCAATTGGCCTGTTCACCTGTGGGATGTTCCAAATAAGTGTTTGATGAGCATTCATCAACTTTCTCAGTCTTTTTTGCCACTTGTGCCAGCTTTTTTCAAGCATGTTGCAGGCATCCAATTCCAAATGAGCTAATATTTGCAAAAAAATAAAGTTTTCCCAGTTCGAATGTTAAATATCAGTCTATTCAATTGATTATAAGTTAAAAAGGATTTGCAAATCATTGTATTCTATGTTTATTTACCGTTTACACGACGTGAAAACTTCCCTTGTTTTGGGGTTTGTAAAACGCTTTATAAATAAAGTTTGACTGATTGATTAAGCATTTGACAAAGTAGATTTTTCAACACTTAAGAGAGTGAAGAAGGAAAATAGGAGAAGTTGAAATGGTAAAAGTTATAAGAGATGGAAATCTGCTGATAAAAAGTAAAAATGGAGAGAGGTGTGGTGACAGGAATTCCTGTAGAAGCAAAGCTATGTCATGATCTGTGGTCTGGATCATGTTTTTGTTATTTTCTGTTAGTTTTAAGACTCCATAAGTTCCTGTTTTTGTGCACTCTTGTTTGTTTTAGTTTCCATGACGACATATGATTTTCACCTGCCTCTTCCGTTCAGGACACACCTGTCTCTAATCAAGAGACCAGTATTTAAACCTGTCTTTGCCGGTCAGTCGGCCGGGCGTCATTGCTTGTGTCATGCGATACCTTAGTTCATGTTGCTCTGTTCATGCCACAGTTTCATGCCATAGCTTATGCTAGTTGTTTACTTTAACTCCAAGTGCGATCAGCCTTGTTTTCCGTTTTTTGTACCTTTTTGAGAGAAGATAATTAAGTATGTTCCTACCTTCACGCCTTGTCCGGGATAGTCCCGATTGCTTCCCGGGAGAACAAACCTCGCAGTGAGCTAGAAGAAATTAAGGACGCAATCAAAGGAGGACATGTCACTGAAATTAAGAGACTGTTCGCTTTTAGAGAAGGTAAAAAAAACAGAAAAAAAGAGTCATTGTTGTTGCGTTTCTAGAAAGAAATATTGCCAACATGCATTATGACTAGGGATGTCCGATAATGGCTTTTTTGCCGATATCCGATATTCCGATATTGTCCAACTCTTAATTACCGATACCGATATCAACCGATACCGATATATACAGTCGTGGAATTAACACATTATTATGCCTAATTTGGACAACCAGGTATGGTGAAGATAAGGTCAATTTTTAAAAAATGAATAAAATAAAATAAGATAAATAAATCAAAACAATTTTCTTGAATAAAAAAGAAAGTAAAACAATATAAAAACAGTTACATAGAAACTAGTAATTAATGAAAATGAGTAAAATTAACTGTTAAAGGTTAGTACTATTAGTGGACCAGCAGCACGCACAATCATGTGTGCTTACGGACTGTATCCCTTGCAGACTGTATTGATATATAATGTAGGAACCAGAATATTAATAACAGAAAGAAACAACCCTTTTGTGTGACTGAGTAAATGAGTGTAAATGGGGGAGGAAGGTTTTTTGGGTTGGTGCACTAATTGTAAGTGTATCTTGTGTTTTTTATGTTGATTTAATTTAAAAAAAAAAAAAAAAAAAAAAAAAGATACCGATAAAAAAAAGATACCAATAATTTCCGATATTAAATTTTAAAGCATTTATCGGCCGATAATATCGGACATCTCTAATTATGACAGCTTATGTGAGCTATTATGTGAGACCGTATGTTCCAAATATATTGACACACGGCGAGAGAGCTAAACGGCGTTGTGAAGGAGAACAGGAATATGGAGAACGTGGATGCGATGTCACTGTTGAACGTCGTAAGTGTGGGGGAAGTCATTCCGCTAATGGGGTTGGTGTGGTCAGAAAACCCGAGGCAGAAGTCCAGAAATGTCAAGTAGAGCGAAATATCAGCAGTTAAAGCACAGAAACAGGGAAAGGGAACAATGCAAAGGAATGAGAACATCCGTAGAAAGCACAGCACAGTAGTCCGCAATTAAAGGAATACCCTATTTTCCGGACCATAGGGCGCACCGGAATATAAGGCGCACTGCCGATGAGTGGGTCTAGTCAGGTTTTTTTTTTTTAATACAAGGATCATTATAACACTTATATAAGACTTTTAGAGTCATTTTGATAGTAGGCAACTATAGCTAATATAGACACTTACATCATGTGTTGCCTTCATTATAACACTTATATAAAGGACTTTTAAAGTCATTTTGATAGTAGGCTAATATAGCTAATATAGACACTTACATTATGTGTTGTTTTCATTATAACACTCGTATAAGACTTATAAATTAATTTTGATAGTAGGCTGATATAGACACTTACATCATGTGTTGCCTTCATTATAACACTTATATAAGATGTTTAAAGTCATTTTTATGGTAGGCTACTATAGCTAATATAGACACTTACATCATGTGTTGCCATCATTATAACACTTATATAAGACTTTTAAAGTCATTTTGATAGTAGGCTAATATAGCTAATATAGACACTTGCATCATGTGTTGTCTTCCTTATAACACTTATATACGACTTTTAAAGTCATTTTGATAATAGGCTATAGCTAATATACTGTAGATACTTACATCATGGGTTGTCTTCATTATAACACTTATATAAGACATTTAAAGTATATTTGATAGTAGGCTAATATAGCTGATATAGACACTTACATCATGTGTTGCCATCATTATAACACTTATATAAGACTTTTAAAGTTATTGTGGTAGTAGGCTAATATAGCTAATAGACACTTGCATCATGTGTTGCCATCATTATAACACTTATAAAAGACTTTTAAAGTAATTTTGGTAGTAGGCTAATATAGCTAATAGACACTTACATCATGTGTTGCCATCATTATAACACTTATATAAGATTTTTAAAGTAATGTTAATATTAGTCGGCTAATATAGGTAATATATACGCATCATGTGTTGTCTTCATTATAACACTTATATACAACTTTTAAAGTCATTTTGGTAGTAGGCTAATATAGCTAATAGACACTTACATCATGTGTTGCCATCATTATAACACTTATATAATATTTTTAAAGTAATGTTAATATTAGTCGGCTAATATAGCTAATATAGACACATCATATGTTGTCTTCCTTATAACACTTATACACGACTTTTAAAGTAATTTTGGTAGTAGGCTAATATAGCTAATAGACACTTACATCATGTGTTGCCATCATTATAACACTTACATAAGATTTTTAAAGTAATGTTAATATTAGTCGGCTAATATAGACACTTACATCATGTGTTGTCTTCATTATAACACTTATATAAGATTTTTAAAGTAATGTTAATATTAGTCGGCTAATATAGCTAATATAGACACATCATGTGTTGTCTTCATTATAACACATATACAACTTTTAAAGTAATTTTGGTAGTAGGCTAATATAGTTAATAGACACTTCATGTGTTGCCATCATTATAACACTTATATAGGGTTTTAAAGTAATGTTAATATTAGTCGGCTAATATAGCTAATATAAACACATCATGTGTTGTCTTCATTATAACACTTATATAAGACTTTTAAAGTCATTTTGGTAGTAGGCTAATATAGCTAATAGACACTTACATCATATGTTGTCTTCATTATAACACTTATATACGACTTTTAAAGTAATTTTGGTAGTAGGCTAATATAGCTAATAGACACTTACATCATGTGTTGCATTCATTATAACACTTACATAAGATTTTTAAAGTAATTTTAATATTAGTCGGCTAATATAGACACTTACATCATGTGTTGTCTTTATTTTAACACTTATATAAGATTTTTAAAGTAATGTTAATATTAGTCGGCTAATATAGCTAATATAGACACAACATGTGTTGTCTTCATTATAACACTTATATAAGACTTTTAAAGTCATTTTGGTAGTAGGCTAACATAGCTAATAGACACTTACATCATATGTTGTCTTCATTATAACACTTATATACGACTTTTAAAGTCATTTTGGTAGTAGGCTAATATAGCTAATATACACTTACATCATGTGTTGACATCATTATAACACTTATATACGATTTTTAAAGTAATGTTAATATTAGTCGGCTAATATAGACACTTACATCACGTGTTGTCTTCATTATAACACTTATATAAGATTTTTAAAGTAATGTTAATAGTAGTCGGCTAATATAGCTAATATAGACACATCATGTGTTGTCTTCATTATAACACTTATATAAGATTGTTAAAGTAATTTTGGTAGTAGGCTAATATAGCTAATAGACACTTACATCATGTGTTGCCATCATTATAACACTTACATAAGATTTTTGAAGTAATGTTAATATTAGTCGGCTAATATAGCTAATTTAGACACTTACATCATGTGTTGTCTTCATTATCAATCAATCAATCAATCAATGTTTATTTATATAGCCCTAAATCACAAGTTATAACACATATACAATTTTTAAAGTCATTTTAATTTTAGTAGGCTAATATAGATAATATAGACACTTACATCATGTGTTGCCTTCATTATAACACTTATATAATACTTTTAAAGTAATTTTGGTAGTAGGCTAATATAGCTAATAGACACTTACATCATGTGATGCCATCATTATAACACTTACATAAGATTTTTAAAGTTATGTTAATATTAGTCAGCTAATACAGACACTTACATCATGTGTTGTCGTCATTATAACACTTATATAAGATTTTTAAAGTAATGTTAATATTAGTCGGTTAATATAGCTAATATAGACACATCATATGTTGTCTTCATTATAACACTTATATACAACTTTTAAAGTCATTTTGGTAGTAGGCTAATATAGCTAATAGACACTTACATCATATGTTGTCTTCATTATAACACTTATATACGACTTTTAAAGTAATTTTGGTAGTAGGCTAATATAGCTAATCGACACTTACATCATGTGTTGCCATCATTATAACACTTACATAAGATTTTTAAAGTAATGTTAATATTAGTCGGCTAATATAGACACTTACATCATGTGTTGTCTTCATTATAACACTTATATACAACTTTTAAAGTCATTTTGGTAGTAGGCTAATATAGCTAATAGACACTTACATCATATGTTGTCTTCATTATAACACTTATATACGACTTTTAAAGTAATTTTGGTAGTAGGCTAATACAGCTAATAGACACTTACATCATGTGTTGCCATCATTATAACACTTACATAAGATTTTTAAAGTAATGTTAATATTAGTCAGCTAATATAGACACTTACATCATGTGCTGTCTTCATTATAACACTTATATAAGATTTTTAAAGTAATGTTAATATTAGTCGGCTAATATAGCTAATATAGACACAACATGTGTTGTCTTCATTATAACACTTATATAAGACTTTTAAAGTCATTCTGGTAGTAGGCTAATATAGCTAATAGACACTTACATCATGTGTTGCCATCGTTATAACACTTATATAAGACTTTTTAAAGTAATTTTGGTAGTAGGCTAATATAGCTAATAGACACTTACATCATGTGTTGCCATCATTATAACACTTACATAAGATTTTTAAAGTAATGTTAATATTAGTCGGCTAATATAGACACTTACATCATGTGTTGTCTTCATTATAACACTTATATAAGATTTTTAAAGTAATGTTAATATTAGTCGGCTAATATAGCTAATATAGACACAACATGTGTTGTCTTCATTATAACACTTATATAAGACTTTTAAAGTCATTTTGGTAGTAGGCTAATATAGCTAATATAGACACTTACATCATGTGTTGTCTTCATTATCAATCAATCAATCAATCAATGTTTATTTATATAGCCCTAAATCACAAGTTATAACACATATACAATTTTTAAAGTCATTTTAATTTTAGTAGGCTAATATAGATAATATTGACACTTACATCATGTGTTGCCTTCATTATAACACTCATATAATACTTTTAAAGTAATTTTGGTCGTAGGCTAATATAGCTAATAGACACTTACATCATGTGTTGCCATCATTATAACACTTACATAAGATTTTTAAAGTTATGTTAATATTAGTCGGCTAATATAGACACTTACATCACGTGTTGTCGTCATTATAACACTTATATAAGATTTTTAAAGTAATGTTAATATTAGTCGGCTAATATAGCTAATATAGACACATCATATGTTGTCTTCATTATAACACTTATATACAACTTTTAAAGTCATTTTGGTAGTAGGCTAATATAGCTAATAGACACTTACATCATATGTTGTCTTCATTATAACACTTATATACGACTTTTAAAGTAATTTTGGTAGTAGGCTAATATAGCTAATAGACACTTACATCATGTGTTGCCATCATTATAACACTTACATAAGATTTTTGAAGTAATGTTAATATTAGTCGGCTAATATAGACACTTACATCATGTGTTGTCTTCATTATAACACTTACATACGATTTTTAAAGTAATGTTAATATTAGTCGGCTAATATAGACACTTACATCATGTGTTGTCTTCATTATAACACTTATATAAGATTTTTAAAGTAATGTTAATATTAGTCGGCTAATATAGCTAATATAGACACATCATATGTTGTCTTCATTATAACACTTATATACAACTTTTAAAGTCATTCTGGTAGTAGGCTAATATAGCTAATAGACACTTACATCATATGTTGTCTTCATTATAACACTTATATACAACTTTTAAAGTAATTTTGGTAGTAGGCTAATATAGCTAATAGACACTTACATCATGTGTTGTCTTCATTATCAATCAATCAATCAATCAATGTTTATTTATATAGCCCTAAATCACAAGTTATAACACATATACAATTTTTAAAGTCATTTTAATTTTAGTAGGCTAATATAGATAATATTGACACTTACATCATGTGTTGCCTTCATTATAACACTTATATAATACTTTTAAAGTAATTTTGGTAGTAGGCTAATATAGCTAATAGACACTTACATCATGTGTTGCCATCATTATAACACTTACATAAGATTTTTAAAGTTATGTTAATATTAGTCGGCTAATATAGACACTTACATCACGTGTTGTCGTCATTATAACACTTATATAAGATTTTTAAAGTAATGTTAATATTAGTCGGCTAATATAGCTAATATAGACACATCATATGTTGTCTTCATTATAACACTTTTATACAACTTTTAAAGTCATTTTGTTTCTAGGCTAATATAGCTAATAGACACTTACATTATATGTTGTCTTCATTATAACACTTATATACGACTTTTAAAGTAATTTTGGTAATAGGCTAATATAGCTAATAGACACTTACATCATGTGTTGCCATCATTATAACACTTACATAAGATTTTTAAAGTAATGTTAATATTAGTCGGTTAATATAGACACTTACATCATGGGTTGTCTTCATTATAACACTTATATAAGATTTTTAAAGTAATGTTAATATTAGTCGGCTAATATAGCTAATATAGACACAACATGTGTTGTCTTCATTATAACACTTATATAAGACTTTTAAAGTCATTCTGGTAGTTGGCTAATACAGCTAATAGACACTTACATCATCTGTTGCCATCATTATAACACTTATATAAGATTTTTTAAAGTAATTTTGGTAGTAGGCTAATATAGCTAATAGACACTTACATCATGTGTTGCCATCATTATAACACTTACATAAGATTTTTAAAGTAATGTTAATATTAGTCGGTTAATATAGACACTTACATCATGGGTTGTCTTCATTATAACACTTATATAAGATTTTTAAAGTAATGTTAATATTAGTCGGCTAATATAGCTAATATAGACACAACATGTGTTGTCTTCATTATAACACTTATATAAGACTTTTAAAGTCATTCTGGTAGTTGGCTAATACAGCTAATAGACACTTACATCATGTGTTGCCATCATTATAACACTTATATAAGATTTTTTAAAGTAATTTTGGTAGTAGGCTAATATAGCTAATAGACACTTACATCATGTGTTGCCATCATTATAACACTTACATAAGATTTTTAAAGTAATGTTAATATTAGTCGGCTAATATAGACACTTACATCATGTGTTGTCTTCATTATAACACTTATATAAGATTTTTAAAGTAATGTTAATATTAGTCGGCTAATATAGCTAATATAGACACAAGATGTGTTGTCTTCATTATAACACTTATATAAGGTTTTAAAGTAATGTTAATATTAGTCGGCTAATATAGCTAATATAGACACATCATGTGTTGTCTTCATTATAACACTTATATAAGACTTTTAAAGTCATTTTGGTAGTAGGCTAATATAGCTAATAGACACTTACATCATATGTTGTCTTCATTATAACACTTATATACGACTTTTAAAGTAATTTTGGTAGTAGGCTAATATAGCTAATAGACACTTACATCATGTGTTGCCTTCATTATAACACTTACATAAGATTTTTAAAGTAATTTTAATATTAGTCGGCTAATATAGACACTTACATCATGTGCTGTCTTTATTTTAACACTTATATAAGATTTTTAAAGTAATGTTAATATTAGTCGGCTAATATAGCTAATATAGACACAACATGTGTTGTCTTCATTATAACACTTATATAAGACTTTTAAAGTCATTTTGGTAGTAGGCTAATATAGCTAATAGACACTTACATCATATGTTGTCTTTATTATAACACTTATATACGACTTTTAAAGTAATTTTGGTAGTAGGCTAATATAGCTAATAGACACTTACATCATGTGTTGCCATCATTATAACACTTACATAAGATTTTTAAAGTAATGTTAATATTAGTCGGCTAATATAGACACTTACATCACGTGTTGTCTTCATTATAACACTTATATAAGATTTTTAAAGTAATGTTAATATTAGTCGGCTAATATAGCTTATATAGACACATCATGTGTTGTCTTCATTATAACACTTATATACAACTTTTAAAGTCATTTTGGTAGTAGGCTAATACAGCTAATAGACACTTACATCATGTGTTGCCATCATTATAACACTTACATACGATTTTTAAAGTAATGTTAATATTAGTCGGCTAATATAGACACTTACATCATGTGTTGTCTTCATTATAACACTTATATAAGATTTTTAAAGTAATGTTAATATTAGTAGGCTAATATAGCTAATATAGACACAGCATGTGTTGTCTTCATTATAACACTTATATAAGACTTTTAAAGTCATTTTGGTAGTAGGATAATATAGCTAATAGACACTTACATCATGTGTTGCCATCATTATAACACTTATATAAGATTTTTAAAGTAATTTTGGTAGTAGGCTAATATAGCTAATAGACACTTACATCATGTGTTGCCATCATTATAACACTTACATAAGATTTTTAAAGTAATGTTAATATTAGTCGGCTAATATAGACACTTACATCATGTGTTGTCTTCATTATAACACTTATATAAGATTTTTAAAGTAATGTTAATATTAGTCGGCTAATATAGCTAATATAGACACAACATGTGTTGTCTTCATTATAACACTTATATAAGGTTTTAAAGTAATGTTAATATTAGTCGGCTAATATAGCTAATATAGACACATCATGTGTTGTCTTCATTATAACACTTATATAAGACTTTTAAAGTCATTTTGGTAGTAGGCTAATATAGCTAATAGACACTTACATCATATGTTGTCTTCATTATAACACTTATATACAACTTTTAAAGTCATTTTGGTAGTAGGCTAATACAGCTAATAGACACTTACATCATGTGTTGCCATCATTATAACACTTACATACGATTTTTAAAGTAATGTTAATATTAGTCGGCTAATATAGACACTTACATCATGTGTTGTCTTCATTATAACACTTACATACGATTTTTAAAGTAATGTTAATATTAGTCGGCTAATATAGACACTTACATCACGTGTTGTCTTCATTATAACACTTATATAAGATTTTTAAAGTAATGTTAATATTAGTCGGCTAATATAGCTTATATAGACACATCATGTGTTGTCTTCATTATAACACTTATATACAACTTTTAAAGTCATTTTGGTAGTAGGCTAATACAGCTAATAGACACTTACATCATGTGTTGCCATCATTATAACACTTACATACGATTTTTAAAGTAATGTTAATATTAGTCGGCTAATATAGACACTTACATCATGTGTTGTCTTCATTATAACACTTATATAAGATTTTTAAAGTAATGTTAATATTAGTAGGCTAATATAGCTAATATAGACACAGCATGTGTTGTCTTCATTATAACACTTATATAAGACTTTTAAAGTCATTTTGGTAGTAGGCTAATATAGCTAATAGACACTTACATCATGTGTTGCCATCATTATAACACTTACATAAGATTTTTAAAGTAATGTTAATATTAGTCGGCTAATATAGCTAATATAGACACAACATGTGTTGTCTTCATTATAACACTTATATAAGACTTTTAAAGTCATCGTGGTAGTAGGCTAATATAGCTAATAGACACGTACATCATGTGTTGCCATCATTATAACACTTATATAAGATTTTTAAAGTAATGTTAATATTAGTCGGCTAATATAGCTAATATAGACACTTACATCATGTGTTGTCTTCATTATCAATCAATCAATCAATCAATCGTTTATTTATATAGCCCTAAATCACAAGTTATAACACATATACAATTTTTAAAGTCATTTTAATTTTAGTAGGCTAATATAGATAATATAGACACTTACATCATGTGTTGCCTTCATTATAACACTTATATAATACTTTTAAAGTAATTTTGGTAGTAGGCTAATATAGCTAATAGACACTTACATCATGTGATGCCATCATTATAACACTTATATACGACTTTTAAAGTAATTTTGGTAGTAGGCTAATATAGCTAATAGACACTTACATCATGTGTTGCCATCATTATAACACTTACATAAGATTTTTAAAGTAATTTTAATATTAGTCGGCTAATATAGACACTTACATCATGTGTTGTCTTCATTATAACACTTATATAAGATTTTTAAAGTAATGTTAATATTAGTCGGCTAATATAGCTAATATAGACACAACATGTGTTGTCTTCATTATAACACTTATATAAGACTTTTAAAGTCATTTTGGTAGTAGGCTAATATAGCTAATAGACACTTACATCATGTGTTGCCATCATTATAACACTTATATAAGATTTTTAAAGTAATTTTGGTAGTAGGCTTATATAGCTAATAGACACTTACATCATGTGTTGCCATCATTATAACACTTACATAAGGTTTTTAAAGTAATGTTAATATTAGTCGGCTAATATAGACACTTACATCATGTGTTGTCTTCATTTTAACACTTTTGTAAGATTTTTAAAGTAATGTTAATATTAGTCGGCTAATACAGCTAATATAGACACAACATGTGTTGTCTTCATTATAACACTTATATAAGACTTTTAAAGTCATTTTGGTAGTAGGCTAATATAGCTAATAGACACTTACATCATGTGTTGCCATCATTATAACACTTATATAAGATTTTTAAAGTAATGCTAATATTAGTCGGCTAATATAGCTAATATAGACACTTACATCATGTGTTGTCTTCATTATAACACTTATATACCATTTTTAAAGTCATTTTAATATTAGTAGGCTAATATAGATAATATAGACACTTACATCATGTGTTGCCTTCATTATAACACTTATATAATACTTTTAAATTCATTTTGATAGTAGGCTAATATAGCTAATATAGACACTGACATCATGTGTTGCCTTCATTACAACACTTATATACTACTTTTAAAGTCATTTTGATAGTAAGCTAATATAAATAATATAGACACATCATGTGTTGCCTTCATTATAACACTTATATAAGACTTTTAAATTCTTGCGGCTCCAGACCGATTACTTTTTTGTATCTGTGGTCCAATATTGCTCATTCAACATTCCGGGCTGCCGACCCCTGCAATAGAGTGTACACGAAGTTCACCGGAAAACACAGAGTTCCTTCAAGTGCATCTTCGACGGTTGTAAATACATACAGACTTCTCTTTAACGGCTTCTTCTAAAAGTTTCTCTTTAAGGGAGCTTGTATATATCTGCACACCCCGCAACGCAGCAGGAACAAACTCTGTTGTCCGCCAGAACCGACGTGGCAGTTAATAAAGCGAGGGGTTGTTGCGCTTTATTGGAATTATCAGCTCAGTCGGAGCACATCTTAAACCAAATTGCCTGGCAGAAACTATGCATTATGTAAAGGCGGACTACCAGCAAACTTTTGAGTCAGCGGAATACGTCCCGTCTCCGTAACCGTACCCTTGATGAAAGGTATCACTTTCCACCTGAACACGTGGGCAGATTAGCGGGGATACTCGCAAGGATTTGGGGAGCTGAAACCGGGATTGGAGTAATCTAAGATATCCCGAGAGTACACACATAAGAACTTATTTATCGCAGAAGTCTACGTTGCCCTTGAAATACCTTGTCTAAATGCAAATCTGCGCGACGCATGCATATGTTTCCATTTCGGAGACGCTAAAACACCTCATCGTATTTTGTCTGTGTCTTAATCACAGCGAAGAAGCAGGTGGTTCTATTCATACTGGTTCCCCCTGGTGATATTCACTAAGAGCTGGTCATTGTCTCCTCATGCCTATTCATGTATCCACTCGGGGGAAAAAAAAGACGTATGGACGTATCAATCAAAAAAAGGTGCATTTGCAGCTGATAAAAAGGAAGATAAATAGGCTGGGTCCTGTGGGCTGGAGGCATTCAACAGCAGCTCAGCCTCTTCAATAAGGCATGAGCAGGTGAATGGTCTCTTCTGCCGTCCCCGGCTGATTGGCCTTGACAAACTATAGATCACCTGCGAGCCTATTCCGCCGCCAATGGTCTCACTCCGTCGCTCGGCCGCGAGGAATCACTCCGGCCGAAACAAAACGACAGCTCGCCGGCCCCTTTTGTGCCGAGCCGGGGCGTCTTATTTCCAACCTCGCAGCCGACGCGCCTCTAAAAGGATGAAACACTCCCGTCGCGCCTCAGCCCCGATTCTGCGTACAGTGCATGGTGATTGAAGGTATGGGCTGGAAAATCACTCTTCTTGGATTGGATTCAGAGTTTATAGGTCGTGGAGTATTTGGGCTGTGAAAGATATTTCATGATATTGTCTATATACACCACCACAATGCTGGTAATGAAGTGTAGACTGGCGGCCTTAAAACGGCCGTATTTCACCAGCTCAAAATACTCACAAAGGTGAGATCGCAGTTTACTATTACCGTATTTTCCGGATTATAAGGCAAATATTATGATTTTTTTTGTCCACATTTATAACACTTCTTTGTGGTTTACATAACATGTAATAAAGCTTCTTTGGTCAAAATAATGCACAGATTAGGTTCTACAGACCATCTTCAAGTCACATTCCGACAGTCTCTTAAGGATGGATCTTATTTACGTGGCTCATCATCGAAAAACTGTCAAAAGTGTTTTAATGACATGTAGACTTTACTTAAATCAACCCGTATGTTGAAGCACAGTACGTCTGACTACTGTAGCCGTAACACGCCGACAATCCATAGCTTACAGAAGTCGTATTAAAAACAATACTGTTCTTAATGGAACATTTAAAGTTTTGGTGTTGTTTACTGCCATAATATTGCAGTCTACACATATATCTTATGTGTGACTGCCATCTACTGGTCACACTTATCTTTACACCATGTAACAAAAAAATTGCTTTGACATCAGTAAGCACAACCTGAATTATGCCGTAGATCCAATCCAATCCACTTTATTTATATAGCACATTTACACAACAAGAATGTTTCCAAAGTGCTGCACAGCCATGTTGAAAACAATATTAAAAACAATATTATGCTACACCAATGACTGAATAAAACAAAGAATAAATGAAGAGTAAACCGATACAGAGACAATATAAAAAATAAATATGATTAAAAACGATTTCAAAGGGTAAAACCAATTAAAACAGTAAAATAGACATCAACATTTATTAAAAAAAAAAAAAAAAAAAAAAAGATTATATTAGGCGCATTGTCGATTTTGGAGAAAATTAAAAGGATTTTAAGTGCGCCTTATATTCTGAAAAATATGGTACTCCACCACAATGCTGGTAATGAAGTGTAGACTGGCGGCCTTAAAACGGCCGTATTTCACCAGCTCAAAATACTCACAAAGGTGAGATCGCAGTTTACTATTACCGTATTTTCCGGATTATAAGGCAAATATTATGATTTTTTTTGTCCACATTTATAACACTTCTTTGTGGTTTACATAACATGTAATAAAGCTTCTTTGGTCAAAATAATGCATAGATTAGCTTCTACAGACCATCTTCAAGTCACATTCCGACAGTCTCTTAAGGATGGATCTTATTTACGTGGCTCATCATCGAAAAACTGTCAAAACTGTTTTAATGACATGTAGACTTTACTTAAATCAACCCGTATGTTGAAGCACAGTACGTCTGACTACTGTAGCCGTAACGCGCCGACAAATCCATAGCTTACCGAAGTCGTATTAAAAACAATTTGACAGATTTTTGAGCGCCGTGTGTAATGTTCTTTATTCTTAATGGAACATTTAAAGTTTTGGTGTTGTTTACTGCCATAATATTGCAGTCTACACATATATCTTATGTGTGACTGCCATCTACTGGTCACACTTATCTTTACACCATGTAACAAAAAAATTGTTTTGACGTCAGTAAGCACAACCTGAATTATGCCGTAGATCCACTCCAATCCACTTTATTTATATAGCACATTTACACAACAAGAATGTTTCCAAAGTGCTGCACAGCCATGTTAAAAACAATATTAAAAACAATGACTGAATAAAACAAAGAATAAATGAAGAGTAAACCGATACAGAGACAATATAAAAAATAAATATGATTAAAAACGATTTTAAAGGGTAAAACCAATTAAAACAGTAAAATAGACATCAACATTTATTTTAAAAAATAAATAAATTGATTATATTAGGCGCATTGTCGATTTTGGAGAAAATTAAAAGGATTTTAAGTGGGCCTTATAGTCTGAAAAATATGGTACTCCACCACAATGCTGGTAATGAAGTGTAGACTGGCGGCCTTAAAACGGCCGTATTTCACCAGCTCAAAATACTCACAAAGGTGAGATCGCAGCCACCGGTTTACTATTACCGTATTTTCCGGATTATAAGGCACATATGATTTTTTTGTCCACATTTATAACACTTCTTTGTGGTTTACATAACATGTAATGGTGGTTCTTTGGTCAAAATGTTGCATGGATTAGGTTCTACAGACCATCTTCAAGTCACATTCCGACAGTCGCTTAAGGATGGATCTTATTTACGTGGCTCATCATCGAAAAACTGTCAAAACTGTTTTAATGACATGTAGACTTTACTTAAATCAACCCGTACGTTGAAGCACAGTACGTCTGACTACTGTAGCCGTAACGCGCCGACAATCCATAGCTTACCGAAGTCGTATTAAAAACAATTTGACAGATTTTTGAGCGCCGTGTGTAATGTTCTTTATTCTTAATGGAACATTTAAAGTTTTGGTGTTGTTTACTGCCATAATATTGCAGTCTACACATATATCTTATGTGTGACTGCCATCTACTGGTCACACTTATCTTTACACCATGTAACAAAAAAATAGTTTTGACGTCAGTAAGCACAACCTGAATTATGCCGTAGATCCAATCCAATTTACTTTATTTATATAGCACATTTACACAACAAGAAAGTTTCCAAAGTGCTGCACAGCCATGTTAAAAACAATATTAAAAACAATATTATGCTACACCAATGACTGAATAAAACAAAGAATAAATGAAGAGTAAGCCGATACAGAGACAATATAAAAAATAAATATGATTAAAAACGATTTTAAAGGGTAAAACCAATTAAAACAGTAAAATAGACATCAACATTTATTAAAAAAAAAAAAAAAATTGATTATATTAGGCGCATTGTCGATTTTGGAGAAAATTAAAAGGATTTTAAGTGCGCCTTTTAGTCTGAAAAATATGGTACTCCACCACAATGCTGGTAATGAAGTGTAGACTGGCGGCCTTAAAACGGCCATATTTCACCGGCTCAAAATCACATTTATTGTTCAACCGACAAATGTGAGAACGCAGCCATCGGCTTACTATAACCGTATTTTCCGGATTATAAGGCACATATGATTTTTTTGTCCACATTTATAACACTTCTTTGTGGTTTACATAACATGTAATAGTGGTTCTTTGGTCAAAATGTTGCATGGATTAGGTTCTACAGACCATCTTCAAGTCACATTCCGACAGTCTCTTAAGGATGGATCTTATTTACGTGGCTCATCATCGAAAAACTGTCAAAACTGTTTTAATGACATGTAGACTTTACTTAAATCAACCCGTATGTTGAAGCACAGTACGTCTGACTACTGTAGCCGTAACACGCCGACAATCCATAGCTTACAGAAGTCGTATTAAAAACAATACTGTTCTTAATGGAACATTTAAAGTTTTGGTGTTGTTTACTGCCATAATATTGCAGTCTACTCATATATCTTATGTGTGACTGCCATCTACTGGTCACACTTATCTTTACACCATGTAACAAAAAAATTGCTTTGACGTCAGTAAGCACAACCTGAATCATGCCGTAGATCCAATCCAATCCACTTTATTTATATAGCACATTTACACAACAAGAATGTTTCCAAAGTGCTGCACAGCCATGTTGAAAACAATATTAAAAACAATATTATGCTACACCAATGACTGAATAAAACAAAGAATAAATGAAGAGTAAACCGATACAGAGACAATATAAAAAATAAATATGATTAAAAACGATTTCAAAGGGTAAAACCAATTAAAACAGTAAAATAGACATCAACATTTATTAAAAAAAAAAAAAAAAAAAAAAAGATTATATTAGGCGCATTGTCGATTTTGGAGAAAATTAAAAGGATTTTAAGTGCGCCTTATATTCTGAAAAATATGGTACTCCACCACAATGCTGGTAATGAAGTGTAGACTGGCGGCCTTAAAACGGCCGTATTTCACCAGCTCAAAATACTCACAAAGGTGAGATCGCAGTTTACTATTACCGTATTTTCCGGATTATAAGGCAAATATTATGATTTTTTTTGTCCACATTTATAACACTTCTTTGTGGTTTACATAACATGTAATAAAGCTTCTTTGGTCAAAATAATGCATAGATTAGCTTCTACAGACCATCTTCAAGTCACATTCCGACAGTCTCTTAAGGATGGATCTTATTTACGTGGCTCATCATCGAAAAACTGTCAAAACTGTTTTAATGACATGTAGACTTTACTTAAATCAACCCGTATGTTGAAGCACAGTACGTCTGACTACTGTAGCCGTAACGCGCCGACAAATCCATAGCTTACCGAAGTCGTATTAAAAACAATTTGACAGATTTTTGAGCGCCGTGTGTAATGTTCTTTATTCTTAATGGAACATTTAAAGTTTTGGTGTTGTTTACTGCCATAATATTGCAGTCTACACATATATCTTATGTGTGACTGCCATCTACTGGTCACACTTATCTTTACACCATGTAACAAAAAAATTGTTTTGACGTCAGTAAGCACAACCTGAATTATGCCGTAGATCCACTCCAATCCACTTTATTTATATAGCACATTTACACAACAAGAATGTTTCCAAAGTGCTGCACAGCCATGTTAAAAACAATATTAAAAACAATGACTGAATAAAACAAAGAATAAATGAAGAGTAAACCGATACAGAGACAATATAAAAAATAAATATGATTAAAAACGATTTTAAAGGGTAAAACCAATTAAAACAGTAAAATAGACATCAACATTTATTTTAAAAAATAAATAAATTGATTATATTAGGCGCATTGTCGATTTTGGAGAAAATTAAAAGGATTTTAAGTGGGCCTTATAGTCTGAAAAATATGGTACTCCACCACAATGCTGGTAATGAAGTGTAGACTGGCGGCCTTAAAACGGCCGTATTTCACCAGCTCAAAATACTCACAAAGGTGAGATCGCAGCCACCGGTTTACTATTACCGTATTTTCCGGATTATAAGGCACATATGATTTTTTTGTCCACATTTATAACACTTCTTTGTGGTTTACATAACATGTAATGGTGGTTCTTTGGTCAAAATGTTGCATGGATTAGGTTCTACAGACCATCTTCAAGTCACATTCCGACAGTCGCTTAAGGATGGATCTTATTTACGTGGCTCATCATCGAAAAACTGTCAAAACTGTTTTAATGACATGTAGACTTTACTTAAATCAACCCGTACGTTGAAGCACAGTACGTCTGACTACTGTAGCCGTAACGCGCCGACAATCCATAGCTTACCGAAGTCGTATTAAAAACAATTTGACAGATTTTTGAGCGCCGTGTGTAATGTTCTTTATTCTTAATGGAACATTTAAAGTTTTGGTGTTGTTTACTGCCATAATATTGCAGTCTACACATATATCTTATGTGTGACTGCCATCTACTGGTCACACTTATCTTTACACCATGTAACAAAAAAATAGTTTTGACGTCAGTAAGCACAACCTGAATTATGCCGTAGATCCAATCCAATTTACTTTATTTATATAGCACATTTACACAACAAGAAAGTTTCCAAAGTGCTGCACAGCCATGTTAAAAACAATATTAAAAACAATATTATGCTACACCAATGACTGAATAAAACAAAGAATAAATGAAGAGTAAGCCGATACAGAGACAATATAAAAAATAAATATGATTAAAAACGATTTTAAAGGGTAAAACCAATTAAAACAGTAAAATAGACATCAACATTTATTAAAAAAAAAAAAAAAATTGATTATATTAGGCGCATTGTCGATTTTGGAGAAAATTAAAAGGATTTTAAGTGCGCCTTTTAGTCTGAAAAATATGGTACTCCACCACAATGCTGGTAATGAAGTGTAGACTGGCGGCCTTAAAACGGCCATATTTCACCGGCTCAAAATCACATTTATTGTTCAACCGACAAATGTGAGAACGCAGCCATCGGCTTACTATAACCGTATTTTCCGGATTATAAGGCACATATGATTTTTTTGTCCACATTTATAACACTTCTTTGTGGTTTACATAACATGTAATAGTGGTTCTTTGGTCAAAATGTTGCATGGATTAGGTTCTACAGACCATCTTCAAGTCACATTCCGACAGTCTCTTAAGGATGGATCTTATTTACGTGGCTCATCATCGAAAAACTGTCAAAACTGTTTTAATGACATGTAGACTTTACTTAAATCAACCCGTATGTTGAAGCACAGTACGTCTGACTACTGTAGCCGTAACACGCCGACAATCCATAGCTTACAGAAGTCGTATTAAAAACAATACTGTTCTTAATGGAACATTTAAAGTTTTGGTGTTGTTTACTGCCATAATATTGCAGTCTACTCATATATCTTATGTGTGACTGCCATCTACTGGTCACACTTATCTTTACACCATGTAACAAAAAAATTGCTTTGACGTCAGTAAGCACAACCTGAATCATGCCGTAGATCCAATCCAATCCACTTTATTTATATAGCACATTTACACAACAAGAATGTTTCCAAAGTGCTGCACAGCCATGTTGAAAACAATATTAAAAACAATATTATGCTACACCAATGACTGAATAAAACAAAGAATAAATGAAGAGTAAACCGATACAGAGACAATATAAAAAATAAATATGATTAAAAACGATTTCAAAGGGTAAAACCAATTAAAACAGTAAAATAGACATCAACATTTATTAAAAAAAAAAAAAAAAAAAAAAAGATTATATTAGGCGCATTGTCGATTTTGGAGAAAATTAAAAGGATTTTAAGTGCGCCTTATATTCTGAAAAATATGGTACTCCACCACAATGCTGGTAATGAAGTGTAGACTGGCGGCCTTAAAACGGCCGTATTTCACCAGCTCAAAATACTCACAAAGGTGAGATCGCAGTTTACTATTACCGTATTTTCCGGATTATAAGGCAAATATTATGATTTTTTTTGTCCACATTTATAACACTTCTTTGTGGTTTACATAACATGTAATAAAGCTTCTTTGGTCAAAATAATGCATAGATTAGCTTCTACAGACCATCTTCAAGTCACATTCCGACAGTCTCTTAAGGATGGATCTTATTTACGTGGCTCATCATCGAAAAACTGTCAAAACTGTTTTAATGACATGTAGACTTTACTTAAATCAACCCGTATGTTGAAGCACAGTACGTCTGACTACTGTAGCCGTAACACGCCGACAATCCATAGCTTACAGAAGTCGTATTAAAAACAATACTGTTCTTAATGGAACATTTAAAGTTTTGGTGTTGTTTACTGCCATAATATTGCAGTCTACTCATATATCTTATGTGTGACTGCCATCTACTGGTCACACTTATCTTTACACCATGTAACAAAAAAATTGCTTTGACGTCAGTAAGCACAACCTGAATCATGCCGTAGATCCAATCCAATCCACTTTATTTATATAGCACATTTACACAACAAGAATGTTTCCAAAGTGCTGCACAGCCATGTTGAAAACAATATTAAAAACAATATTATGCTACACCAATGACTGAATAAAACAAAGAATAAATGAAGAGTAAACCGATACAGAGACAATATAAAAAATAAATATGATTAAAAACGATTTTAAAGGGTAAAACCAATTAAAACAGTAAAATAGACATCAACATTTATTAAAAAAAAAAAAAAAAAAGATTATATTAGGCGCATTGTCGATTTTGGAGAAAATTAAAAGGATTTTAAGTGCGCCTTATAGTCTGAAAAATATGGTACTCCACCACAATGCTGGTAATGAAGTGTGGACTGGCGGCCTTAAAACAGCCGTATTCCACCAGCTCAAAATCACATTTATTGTTCAACCAACAAATGTGAGAACGCAGCCATCGGCTTACTATTACCGTATTTTCCGGATTATAAGGCACATATGATTTTTTTGTCCACATTTATAACACTTCTTTGTGGTTTACATAACATGTAATAGTGGTTCTTTGGTCAAAATGTTGCATGGATTAGGTTCTACAGACCATCTTCAAGTCACATTCCGACAGTCGCTTAAGGATGGATCTTATTTACGTGGCTCATCATCGAAAAACTGTCAAAACTGTTTTAATGACATTCAGACTTTACTTAAATCAACCCGTATGTTGAAGCACAGTACGTCTGACTACTGTAGCCGTAACGCGCCGAAAATCCATAGCTTACCGAAGTCGTATTAAAAACAATTTGACAGATTTTTGAGCGCCGTGTGTAATGTTCTTTATTCTTAATGGAACATTTAAAGTTTTGGTGTTGTTTACTGCCATAATATTGCAGTCTACACATATATCTTATGTGTGACTGCCATCTACTGGTCACACTTATCTTTACAACATGTAACAAAAAAATTGCTTTGACGTCAGTAAGCACAACCTGAATTATGCCGTAGATCCAATCCAATCTACTTTATTTATATAGCACATTTACACAACAAGAATGTTTCCAAAGTGCTGCACAGCCATGTTAAAAACAATATTAAAAACAATATTATGCTACACCAATGACTGAATAAAACAAAGAATAAATGAATAGTAAACCGATACAGAGACAATATAAAAAATAAATATGATTAAAAACGATTTCAAAGGGTAAAACCAATTAAAACAGTAAAATAGACATCAACATTTATTTAAAAAAAAAAAAAAATTGATTATATTAGGCGCATTGTCGATTTTGGAGAAAATTAAAAGGATTTTAAGTGCGCCTTATAGTCTGAAAAATATGGTACTCCACCACAATGCTGGTAATGAAGTGTAGACTGGCGGCCTTAAAACGGCCGTATTTCACCGGCTCAAAATCACATTTATTGTTCAACCGACAAATGTGAGAACGCAGCCATCGGCTTACTATTACCGTATTTTCCGGATTATAAGGCACATATGATTTTTTTGTCCACATTTATAACACTTCTTTGTGGTTTACATAACATGTAATAGTGGTTCTTTGGTCAAAATAATGCATAGATTAGGTTCTACAGACCATCTTCAAGTCACATTCCGACAGTCTCTTAAGGATGGATCTTATTTACGTGGCTCATCATCGAAAAACTGTCAAAACTGTTTTAATGACATGTAGACTTTACTTAAATCAACCCGCATGTTGAAGCACAGTACGTCTGACTACTGTAGCCGTAACGCGCTGACAATCCATAGCTTACCGAAGTCGTATTAAAAACAATTTGACAGATTTTTGAGCGCCGTGTGTAATGTTCTTTATTCTCAAGGGAACATTTAAAGTTTTGGTGTTGTTTACTGCCATAATATTGCAGTCTACACATATATCTTATGTGTGACTGCCATCTACTGGTCACACTTATCTTTACACCATGTAACAAAAAAATTGCTTTGACGTCAGTAAGCACAACCTGAATTATGCCGTAGATCCAATCCAATCCACTTTATTTATATAGCACATTTACACAACAAGAATGTTTCCAAAGTGCTGCACAGCCATGTTAAAAACAATATTAAAAACAATATTATGCTACACCAATGACTGAATAAAACAAAGAATAAATGAATAGTAAACCGATACAGAGACAATATAAAAAATAAATATGATTAAAAACGATTTTAAAGGGTAAAACCAATTAAAACAGTAAAATAGACATCAACATTTATTTTTTTTTAAAATAAAAATTGATTATATTAGGCGCATTGTCGATTTTGGAGAAAATTAAAAGGATTTTAAGTGCGCCTTATAGTCTGAAAAATATGGTACTCCACCACAATGCTGGTAATGAAGTGTAGACTGGCGGCCTTAAAACGGCCGTATTTCACCAGCTCAAAATCACATTTATTGTTCAACCGACAAATGTGAGAACGCAGCCATCGGCTTACTATTACCGTATTTTCCGGATTATTAGGCACATATGATTTTTTTGTCCACATTTATAACACTTCTTTGTGGTTTACATAACATGTAATGGTGGTTCTTTGGTCAAAATGTTGCATGGATTAGGTTCTACAGACCATCTTCAAGTCGCATTCCGACAGTCGCTTAAGGATGGATCTTATTTACGTGGCTCATCATCGAAAAAGTGTCAAAATATGGCACTAACTGTTTTAATGACTTACTTAAATCAACCCGTATGTTGAAGCACAGTACGTCTGACTACTGTAGCCGTAACGCGCCGACAATCTGTCAAGCGGTGCGGTTTCATAGCTTACCCAAGTCATACTAAAAACATTTTGAAATATTTTTGAGCGCCGTGTGTAATGTTCTATATTCTCAATGGAACATTGAAAGTTTTGGTGTTGTTTACTGTCATCAAATTGCAGTCTACACATATCTCTTATGTGTGACTGCCATCTACTCGTCACACTTATCATTACACCATGTAACAAATAAAATTGCTTCGAGGTCAGTAAGCACAACCTGAATTATGCCGTAGATTAGATTATGATTTTTTTTTGTCCACATTTATAACACTTCTTTGTGGTTTACATAACATGTAATGGTGGTTCTTTGGTCAAAATGTTGCATAGATTAGGGTCTACAGACCATCTTCAAGTCACATTCCGACAGTCTCTTGAGGATGGATCTTATTTACGTGGCTCATCGTCGACAGCGTCTTCTCCCCGCCATCTTTGTTGTGAAAGGACGGGAGTCAAAGAAGTGTCAAAATATGGTGCTCACTGTTTTAATGACATTCAGACTTCACTTAAATAAACCCGTATGTTGAAGCACAGTACGTCTGACTACTGTAGCCGTAACGCGCAGACAATCCATAGCGTACCGAAGTCATACTAAAAATATTTTGACAGATTTTTGAGCGCCGTGTGTAATGTTCTTTATTCTCAATGCAACATTTAAAGTTTTGGTGTTGTTTACTGCCATAATATTGCAGTCTACACGTATCTCTTATGTGTGACTGCCATCTACTGGTCACACTTATCATTACACCACATACCAAGTAAAATTGCTTCGAGGTCGGTAAGCACAACCAGAATTATGCTGTAAATTAGGCGCGCTGTCGATTTTTGAGAAAATGAAAGGATTTTAAGTGCGCCTTATAGTCCGAAAAATACGGTACTCCACCTCAATGCTGGTAATGAAGTGTAGACTGGCGGCCTTAAAACGGCCGTATTTCACCGGCTCAAAATCACTTTTATTGTTCAACCACTATTACCGTATTTTCCGGATTATAAGGCACATATTATAATTTTTTTGTCCACATTTATAACACTTCTTTGTGGTTTACATAACATGTAATGGTGGTTCTTTGGTCAAAATGTTGCATAGATTATGTTTTAAAGACCATCTTCAAGTCGCTTTCCAACATAAGGATGGATCTTAGTTACGTGGCTCACCTTTGACATCGTCTTCTCCCCGTCATCTTTGTTGTAGCGGTGTAGTGTGCAAGGACGGGAGTGGAAGAAGTGTCAAAATATGGTGCTAACTGTTTTAATGACATTCAGACTTTACTTAAATCAACCCGTATGTTGAAGCACAGTACGTCTGACTACTGTAGCCTTAACGCGCCGACAATCCATCAAGCGGTGCGGCTTCAAAGTCATACTGAGAAGTGTGAAGTGAATTATATTTATACAGCGCTTTTCTCTAGTGACTCAAAGCGCTTTACATAGTGAAACCCAATATCTAAGTTACATTTAAACCAGTGTGGGTGGCACTGGGAGCAGGTGGGCAAAGTGTCTTGCCCAAGGACACAACGACAGTGACCAGGATGGTGGAAGTGGGGATTGAACCTGGAACTCTCAAGTTGCTGGCACGGCCACTCTACCAACTGTGCTATGCCGCCCCAAAAACATTTTGACAGATTTTTGAGGGCCGTGTGTAATGTTCTATATTCTCAATGGAACATTGAAAGTTTTGGTGTTGTTTACTGCCATCATATTGCAGTCTACACATATCTCTTATGTGTGACTGCCATCTACTGGTCACACTTATCATTACACCATGTACCAAATAAAATAGCTTTGAGGTCAGCAAGCACAACCAGAACTATGCCGTAGATTAGGCGCGCTGTCAATTTTGGGGAAAATGAAAGGATTTTAAGTGCGCCTTATAGTCCGAAAAATACAGTACTCCACCTCAATGCTGATAATTAAGTGTAGACTGGCGGCCTTAAAATGGCCGTTTTTCATCGGCTATTAATCACTTTTATTTTTCAACCAACACACGTGAGACCGCAGCCATCGGCTTACTAAAACCGTATTTTCCGGACCATAGGGCTTACCCGATAATAAGGTGCATATTATGATTATTTTGGTCCACATTTATAACACTTCTTTGTGGTTTACATAACATATAATGGTGGTTCTTTCATCAAAATGTTGCATAGATTATGTTTTACAGACTATCTTCAAGTCGCTTTCCGACAGTCGCTTAAGGATGGATCTTATTTACGTGGATCACCTTTGACAGCGTCTTCTCCCCGTCATCTTTGTTGTAGCGTGCAAGAACGGGAGTCAAAGAAGTGTCAAAATATGGTGCTAACTGTTTTAAAGACATTCAGACTTCACTTAAATCAACCCGTATGTTGAAGCACAGTACGTCTGACTACTGTAGCCGTAACGCCCCAACAATCCATAGTTTACCGAAGTCATACCAAAAACATTTTGACAGATTTTTGAGCGCCGTGTGTAATGTTCTATATTGTCAATGGAACATTTAAAGTTTTGGTGTTGTTTACTGCCATCATATTGCAGTCTACACATAACTCTTATGTGTGACTGCCATCTACTGGTCACACTTATCATTACACCATGTACCAAATAAAATTGTTTCGAGGTCGGTAAGCACAACCAGAATTTTGCCGTTCATTAGGCGCACGGGTTATAAGGCATACTGTCGATTTTTGAGAACAAATTTAAGGATTTCAACTGCGCCTTATTGTCCGAAAAATACGGTACTTCACCACAATGCTGGTAATGAAGTGTAGACTGGCTGCCTTAAAACGGCCGTATTTCAACGGCTCAAAATACTTTTATTTTTCAACCAACAAATGTGACAACACAGCCACCGGCTTACTATTACCGTATTTCCGGACCATAAGGCGCACCGGATTATAAGGCGCATATTATGATTTTATGATTTTGTGTTCACATTTATAACACTTATTTGTGGTTTATATAACATGTAATGGTGATTCTTTGGTCAATATCAGGGATCGGCAACCCAAAACGTTGAAAGAGCCATATTGGACCAAAAATAAAAAATAAAAAATCTGTCTGGAGCTGCAAAAAAATTAAGTGTTGTAATGAAGGTAACACATGACTTAAGTGTTTATATTATCTATAATAGCCTACTATCAAAATGACTATGTGTCGCAGGCTGAAGCAATTCTTCGTTGACAGAAATGTGGAAATGTAATATTTATTCTACACATTTTTACAACATTAGAAACCATTAGTAAGTACTCAGAAGGTGAGATAACTCCTGGAAATGACTGTCTTTAAATGGCCAAAGGTATAGATGTGTGTGTCCAAGTTAAAGGAAATGGCAGGCTGTCGTCTTTAAATAGATTTGTTACAATCTTTGGCAAGCTAGGTACTGTTTGCTGTGGTCTGGAACAACATGGCGCACAAACAACTATCGGAAATACAGCCAATATTACATAAAGATAATGTGTCATGAGACACGCAAAACAAAATTATATACAATGAGGATAAAAGTAAAGGATATTAAATGACCTTATACTGTATATACCTACAAATGAGGCATAATGATGCAATATGTACATACAGCTAGCCTAAATAGCATGTAAGTATTGATTAGCTTGCAGTAATGCACTGACCAAATATGCCTGATTAGCACTCCAACAAGTCAGTAACATCAACAAAGCTCAACTTTGTGCATTCACGCCCAGCATAAAACTTTTGGTGGACAAAATTAGACAAAGAAGGAGTGGAAGATTTTACATGTAAACAAACTGTTGGGTCACAGTCCACGGTGTAGCGTGCAAGGACGGGAGGGTAAAAAGTGTTAAAAAGATGGAGCTAACTGTTTTAATGACATTCAGACTTTACTTAAATCCACAACGGAGCAGCATCTTCTCATCCGTGCCTCACTAGTGCAACAACAAAGCCGCAAATGTGTCCCGGTGAAAAACTGTCCTACCGGAACTCTCTAATAATTAAAGTTCCGTGGGTGACTTATGTAAACCCACGACACTGGGTGTGAAATAAGCGAGAAATAAGTTACAACTTTACACTACTTTATATTACCAAATGGCAACACCAGAGGATAAATGTCCCATAACAAAAAGATAGTGAAAAAGAAGAAGCTCATCGACTACGGTGTCAACACGGACTACAATGGCGGACACACGCACATTTTCAGGAATTATGCAGATCTAAAATACACATCAGCAGGTACCAGATGGTAAGAAAAGTTGGTTTTGCATAGTATTTTGAAAAAAAACGCCAGATAATATGTCTGCTAATAGGTCTCATTTTGCGGTCTTTATACACACACACCATAATAATGCAGTATGTTGAAGCACAGTACGTCTGACTACTGTAGCTGTAACGCGCTGACAATCCATCAAGAAGTGCGGCTTCATAGTTTACCAAAGTCAACTACAGGAGACTTCACATCACCTTTTGGGTTCTCTCATAATGTCTGAATCCTGCTTCTTTCCAAGGGCGGGTATAAAACTGCTCCAAAACTAAAGGGAACACTAAACAGAATCATCCTAGATCTGATGACTATTCCATTTGCACATCAGCACATGGAACTGATAGTCAATAAGTGTTGCTACTAAGTGGACTAAGTTTGATTTCACAGAAGTGTGATTGATTGACTTGGAGATACTTTGTGTTCTTTCAGTGTTCCCTAGATTTTTTTGAGCAGTTTTACTTCTCCAAAAGGGGAGAATTGTCCTTGTTTAATTTGACTAATCGTCTCCATGGTAACAGCTCCCCTGCTGGTTTGTCTCGACGAAATTGTTGAATATTGCCAATTGCAAAAAGGGGTGTGGCCGCAGCTAATTTTAACATTTGAAAAATATTATTAAAACAAGAAAAAAAAGTGGAATAAAAAGGGAAAACAGGTGAAAATGTAAGTTTAAGTTGCAATCTACCTTGAAGGCTGTTTTTTTTCTTCAAAAACTGTCATTGCTAAAAAAAAATAATAATAATTAAAGAAAAATCTCAATTATCAACCTATTCAAGGCTCCAATTACTTAACATCAAATATTCCACTTTGAGATATGTTGGGGGGGAAATATTGCATAATTTGTGTCTTTGAGATTAAAATGAAACAGTTTTCTTTGGAAAAAGGGAATAAGACAAACAAAACAACATTAAAAAAATATATCGACGGATAGATCTGAATTTGATCCGAGACTTAAGTGTTAAAAGTAAAAAAAAGAAAATAAAAAGAAAATGAAAGGACTTATTTTTAACACTTTTATAAGAGGGGCCCTTTTGGAACCCCACTAATTTCAGTGGTGTTTTTTTTTTGTAAAACTGTCATTGCTAAAATAAATAATGAAATAACTCTATGGTGTTGTCAATTATTGACATGTTTGAGGCTCCAATTACTGCACATAAAATATTTCACTTTGAAACTTTTTTTGAGGGAAAATATTGCATATTTTGTGTTTTTGCCATAAAAATGAAACTAAGTTTTCATTGGAAAAAGGGCATAAGACAAACATAAAAACATAAAAAAATAAAATAATAGATCTGAATTTGATTTGAGACTTAATTGTTAAGAGTAAAAAAAAAAAATGAAAGGAGATATTTTCAACACTTTTATGAGTGGGCCCCTTTTGGAACCCCAATCATTTTAGTGGTGTTTTTTTTTGTAAAACTGTCATTGCTGAAAAAATAAGGAAATAACTTGATGGTGTTGTCAATTATTGACCTATTTGAGGCTCCAATTACTTAACATCAAATATTCTACTTTGAAATATTTTTTGGGGGGGGAAATTGCAGATTTTGTGTGTTTACCATAAAAATAAAACGGTTTTCATTGGAAAAAGGGCACAAGACAAACAAAAAAAACATTACTATTATTTTTTTAAAACTACAATCGACGGATAGATCTGAATTTGATACGAGACTTAAGTTTTAAAAGTAATTAAAAAAAAGAAAAAAAAAAGAAAATGAAAGGACTTATTTTTAACACTTTAATGAGTGGGGCCCTTTTGGAACCCCAATCATTTTAGTAGTGTTTTTTTTTGTAAAACTGTCATTGCTGAAAACATTATGAAGTACATCGACGGTGTTGTCAATTATTGACCTATTTGAGGTTCCAATTACTGCACATAAAATATTTCACTTTGAAACTTTTTTGGGGAAAAAATATTGTATATTTTGTGTTTTTGCCATAAAAATAAACGTTTACATTGGAAAAAGGGCATAAGACAAATTGTATTATTGTTGTATTATTGTGTATTATTTTGTTGGACTAATTAATAATAAAAAACAACAACATTATTATTTATTTTTTTAAACTGAATTTGATCTGAGACTTAAGCGTTAAAAGTAACACAAATTTAAAACAAAAAGAAAATTAAATGACTTATTTTTAACACTTTACTGAGTGGGCCCATTTTGGAACCCAGTAATTTTAGTAGTGTTTTATTTTATAAAACTGTCACTGTAGATTTTGTGTGTTTTCTATACAAATAAAACAGTTTTCATTGGAAAAAAGGCTTACAACAAACAAACAAATAAAAATATATAATCGACGGATAGATCTGAATTTCATCTGAGACTTAAGTGTTAAAATAAAAAATTAAAAAATTAAAAATTACTTATTTTGAACACTTTACTGAGTGGGGCCCTTTTGGAACCCAGTAATTTTAGTAGTGTTTTATTTTGTAAAACTGTCATTGCAGATGTTGTGTGTTTTCCATATGAATAAAACCGTTTTCATTGGAAAAAAGGCATACGACAAACAAACAAATACAAATATATAATCGACGGATAGATCTGAATTGCATCCGTGACTTAAGTGTTAAAAGTAAAAAATAAAAATAAAACAAATGATCTATTTTTAACAATTTTATGAGTGGGGCCCTTTTGGAACCCCAATAATGTCATGACGTGGACTATGGGATGGTTTGTTTTCCCGGAATGCAAAGGAATTGGAGCGGACGTGGCGTGAAGGTAAATACATCATTTTATTTGAACACTAACAAAAGGTACAAACTAAAGGCGCGCACAAGGCGGAGATAAAACTTGGCTATGAACAAAACAATAAACTAGCACTTGGGCAAAAGCTATGGACATGAAAACGAAAACACTTACTGTGACGTGGAAAAACAAACACTTGAGTGGCATGGCATGAAGCATAAACAGGACATGATAATGACAGAGGTATCAGAGTTAGCAGAAGTCAATGTCGCCAGACAGACTAACTGAAAGTGACAGGCTTAAATAGTAGTGATCATGATTAACACAGGTGTGTGAGTCCAAACGGGAAACAGGTGAAACTGATGGGTTGCTATGGTGACCAAACAAGAGAGTGTAAACAGGAACTAAAAAGTCTTAAACCAACAGGACATAACTAAAACAAAACAAGATCACAAAGACATGACACATAATTTTAGTAGTGTTTTTTTTTTTGTTGTAAAACTGTCATTGTTGAAAAAATTATGAAATAAATCGATGGTCAATTATTGACCTATTTGAGGCTCCAATAAATGCACATAAAATATTTTTTGGGGGGGAAAAATATTGCACATTTTCATTAGAAAAAGGGCATAAGACAAATTGTATTACTATGGTATAATTGTGTATTATTTTGTTGGACTGATTAATAATACAAATAATAATAAAAAAACAATATACATATATATTTTACTTTGGGGGAAAAAATATTGCATATTTTTAGTTTTTGCAATAAAAACAGGTTTTCTTTGACAAAAAGAGCATTCGACATTCAATAAAAAATGTCATATCGACAGACCTGAAGTTGATCTTAAAATTTAAGCGCTGTATAATAATAATAATAAAAATGAATATATTACTTATTCACTTTTTTATGCTTGAGACCCTTCTCAGTCCTTGGGACCAAACTTGAAGGGAGCCTTGAAGGTTAAAACATATTTTCTACCTTCAAGGTACTCAAAGCGCTTTGACACTATTTCCACATTCACACACATTCACACACTGATGGCGGGAGCTGCCATGCAAGGCCCGAACCACGAACCATCAGGAGCAAGGGTGAAGTGTCTTGCTCAAGGACACGACGGACGTGACGAGGTTGGTAGAAGCTGGGGATTGAACCAGGAACCCTCAGGTTGCTGGCACGGCCACTCCACGCTGTCCCCAAAACAATTTAACTACAAGGGTAGTTTCTAGTACAATTTTCCACTATCCAGCACACTGTTCAGTTCAGATCTCCTGAACAAAACACAGTCGTGTCATCTGCAAATAATACTAACTTTAAGTCCTTTGTAACTTTACAAATGTCGTTTGTATAAAGGCTGAACAATTTTGGTCCAAGTATTGATCCCTGAGGTACGCCACAAAATATTTTCAGCTCTGTAGATGTGAGTTCGCCCATCTTCACATATTGCTTCCTGTTGGTGAAGTAGCTTCTAACCCAGTTCAAGACCAACCCTCTGATTCCATACTGTTATAATTTGTTTATTAAAATATTCTGATTAATTGTGTCAAATGTTTTTGTTAAAGGCCAACTGAAACCCACTACTACCGACCACGCAGTCTGATAGTTAATATATCAATGATGAAATCTTAACATTGCAACACATGCCAATACGGCCGGGTTAACTTATAAAGTGCAATTTTAAAATTCCCGCTAAACTTCCGGTTGAAAACGTCTCTGTACCATGACGTATGCGCGTGACGTCAATCGTTGAAACTGAAGTATCCGGACACATTGTATCCAATACAAAAAGTTTGGTGTTCATCGCAAAATTCCACAGTATTCTGGACATCTGTGTTGGTGAATCTTTTGCAATTTGTTTAATGAACAATGAAGACTGCAAAGAAGAAAGTTGTAGGTGGGATCGGTGTATTAGCGGCCGGCTAGAGCAACACAACCAGGAGGACATTGATTTGGATAGCAGACGCGCTATCCGACGCTAGCCGCCAACCGCATGGATGATCGGGTGATATCCTTTGTCGCTCCGCTGATCGCTGGAACGCAGGTGAGCACGGGTGTTGATGAGCAGATGAGGGCTGGCTGGCGTAGGTGGATAGCTAATGTTTTTAGCATAGCTCTGTGAGGTCCCGTTGCTAAGTTAGCTTCAATGGTGTTGTTAGCAACAGCATTGTTAGGCTTCGCCAGGCTGGAAAGCATTAACCCTGTATTTACAGGTCCATGGTTTAATAGTATTGTTGATCTTCTGTCTATCCTTCCAGTCAGGGTTTTTTTTATTTTGTTTCTATCTGCAGTTAAGCCCGATGCTATCACGTTAGCTCCGTAGCTAAAGTGCTTCGCCGATGTATTGTCGTGGAGATAAAAGTCACTGTGAATGTTCATTTTGCGTTCTCGACTCTCCTTTTCAAGAGGATATAGTATCCGAGGAGGTTTAAAATACAAATCCGTGATCCACAATAGAAAAAGGAGAGGGTGTAGAATCCAATGAGCCCTTTTACCTAAGTTACAGTCAGAGCGAGAAAAGATGCGTCCTGCACTGCACTCTAGTCCTTCACGAATCTTTCATCCTGGCTCAAATTAATGGGGTAAGCGTCGCTTTCTCGGTCCGAATCGCTCTCACTGCTGGTGTAAACAATGAGGAAATGTGAGGAGCCCTTCAACCTGTGACGTCATGCTACCTCCGGTACAGGCAAGGCTTTTTTTTATCAGCGACCAAAAGTTGCGAACTTTATCTTCGATGTTCTCTACTAAATCCTTTCAGCAAAAATATGGCAATATCGCGAAATGATCAAGTATGACACATAGAATGGATCTGCTATCCCCGTTTAAATAAAAAAAATATTATTTCAGTAGGCCTTTAAATCTATTAACACTGAAGCAGCACATGTTTTGCTATCTATTTCAATGAATGTCATTGATGTTGAGATGTTGGCTCTGTATCTGTATTGGTTGTCTGTGAGTGTTTAATTTGTATTTATTAATTTGTCTAATCCAGGGGACGGCAACACAACATGTTGAAAGAGCCATATTGGACCAAAAATACAAAAAAACACATCTGTCTGGAGCCGCAAAAAGTTAAAAGCCTCATGTAAGTGTTATAATGAAGGCAGCACATTGAGTTAGTGACTCAGAGGGTTAGATAACTCCTGGAAATTACTGTCTTAAAACTTAAAACTGCCAAAGGTATATATGTCTTCTTCTAATGGATTTATTACAATCTTTGCAAGCTGGGTAACGTTTGCAGTGGTATGGAACGACATGGTAACGTTTGCAGTGTTCCGGAACAACATGGCACACAATCAGATATGCAGCTAATATTACATACAGATAATGTGTCATGAGACACGCAGATATAAATTAAAATACACAGAGGACATAAGTAAAGGAAATTAAATGAACTCAAACATACCCACAAACGAGGCATAATGATGCAATATGTAGCATGGATTATTAGCACTCCACGCAAGTCAACAATATCAACAAAGCTCACCTCTGTGCATTCTTGCACAGCATAAAACATTTGGTGGACAAAATGAGACAAAGAAGGAGTGGCATAAAACACGTCTTTCTGTGGCAGCGACGGAGAAAGTTGTACACGTAAACCAACTACGATGAGTTCAAGGACCGCCAATTACTGTCATCAGTGAAGCATAAACACAAACATATTAAACAGTGAACTTTCTAACAATTAGGAAGGTTTGTGTTATGTTTGTCCTCCTACAGAAACATTATTAAAACAACAAATATATTTTTACCACATGTTTTTACAGTTTTGAAAAAGCTCCAGGGAGCTAGAGAGCCGCAGATTGCTGACCCCCGGTCGAATCAGTTTTTCAATAATTGTGGAAGTAGAGAAACAGGTCTGTAGTTCCTCTCGAAGTGATGCAAAACACTCGTGATTGTTGTTAAACAATTTGAAAAGGAAACTGATTTTGTAATTGCAAACAGTCTTTAATTGTTTTTGTACATGCAACATTTTGACCTGATGTTGTTGTAGTAGTAGTAGCTTTTCAGCCAAATTGGTCACGTTCAGTCAAACAAATGTACAAAACCCAAAACCAGTGAAGATGGCACGTTGTGTAATTCGTAAATAAAATCATTTTCAACTTATATTCAGTTGAATGGACTGCAAAGACAAGATATTTAAAGTTCAAACTGAGAAACTGAATTATTTTTTGCAAATAATCAGTAACTTAGAATTTAATGGCAGCAACAAGTTGCAAAAAAGTTGTCACAGGGGTATTTGTACCACTGTGCTACATGGCCTTTCCTTTTAACAACACTCAGTAATGGTTTGGGAACAGAGGGGACCAATTTTTGAAGCTTTTCAGGTGGAATTCTTTACAGCTTAAGTTGTTCAACAGTCCGGTGTCTCCGTTGTGGTATTTTAGGATTCATAATGCGCCACACATTTTTAATGGGAGACAGGTCTAAACTACATGCAGGCCAGACTAGTACCCACACTTTTTTACTACGAAGCGAATGTCTTGCTGAAATAAGCAGGGGCGTCCATGATAACATTGCTTGGATGGCAACATATATTGCTCCAAAACCTGTATGTACCTTTCAGCATTAATGGTGCCTTCACAGATGTGTAAGTTACCCATGCCTCGGGCACTAATACACCCCCATACCATCACAGATGCTGGCTTTTGAACTTTGCGCCTCAAACAATCCAGATAGGTATTTTCCTCTTTGGTCCAGAGGACACGATGTCCACAGTTTCAAAAACAATTTGAAATGTGGACTCGTCAGACCACAGAACACTTTTCCACTTTGCATCAGTCCTACTTAGATGAGCTCGGGACCAGCGAAGGCGGCGGCGTATCTGGGTGTTGTTGACAAATGGCTTTCGCTTTGCATAGTGGAGTTTTAACTTGCACTTACAGATGTAGCGACCAACTGTAGTTACTGACAGTGATTTTCTGAAGTGTTCCTGAGCCCATGTGGTGATATCCTTTCCACACCGAAGTCGTTTTTTGATGCAGTACCGCCTGAGGGATCGTAGGTCACGGGCAATCAATTTTGGTTTTCGGACTTGCCGCTTACGTGCAGTGATTTCTCCAGATTCTCTGAAACTTTTAATGATATTACGGACCGTAGATGGGGAAATCCCTAAATTCCTTGCAATAGCTCATTGAGAAATGTTGTTCTTAAACTGTTGGACAATTTGCTCATCCTTGTTTGTGAATGACTGAGCATTTCATGGAATCTACTTTTATACCCAATCATGGCACCCACCTGTTCCCAATCTGTCTGTTCACCTGTGGAATGTTCCAAATAAGTGTTTGATGAGCATTCCTCAACTTTCTCGGTCTTTTTTGCCACTTGTGCCAGCTTTTTTTGAAACATGTTGCAGTCATCAAAATCCAAATGAGCTACTATTTTCAACGGTAACTATCTTGTCTTTGCAGTCTATTCAATTGAATATAAGGTGAAAAGAATTTGCAGATCATTGTATTCCGTTTTTATTTACGATTCACACAACGTGCCAACTTCACTGGTTTTGGGGTTTTGTATTTATCAATGCATTGGAGTTCCAATGACCACAAAGAACACTTGAGGTTTTGTTTCAGTGCTCTCGTTTCACTTGAGAGAGTCGGTTAAAGGCCGGCATTGCCAAGATTGTCCTTTGAGTAAGTAAACAGAACCCATCTAATAAATGTGTAAATGGCATAAGGGAGATTACCATCTGTACACACTGCTTCGGTACCAAGCTTCCCTTTTGTAAATGTCAATAAGTCTCTAATTAGTTCCCGAAAACAAGCATTTTTTTATGTTTTGCTGTTTACTTTTCGTCTTCTTAGCAGCGGCCTGAAGAGCAACAACAACAACACAAAACATGACAAACACAGCGATATTTCAGGGAAAACAGTTCTTGTTTCAGATAGGACAGAACCTTTGTTAAAATACAAACCTACCGATCTCAGAGCGGACACTCCAACCACAGGGCCACTGGATGAGGCGAGGGTCACCACTTTGTGAACAAATGCGTGGGACAAATTGTTCGAACAGTTTAAGAACAACATTTCTCAACGAGCTATTGCAAATAATTTTGGGATTTCACCATCTACGGTCTGTAATATCATCAAAAGGTTCAGAGCATCTGGAGAAATCACTGCACGTAAGCGATTATATTACGGACCTTCGATCCTTTAGGCTGTACTCCACCAAAAAGTGACATCAGTGTGTAAAGGATATCACCACATGGGCTCAGGAACACTTCAGAAAACCACTGTCAGTAACTACAGTTCGTCGCTACATCTGTAAGTGCAAGTTAAAACTCTACTATGCAAAGCAAAAGCCATTTATCAACAACACCCAGAAACGCCGCCGGCTTCGCTGGGCCCGAGCTCATCTAAGATGGACTGATGCAAAGTGGAAAAGTGTTCTGTGGTCTGACGAGTCCACATTTTAAATTGTTTTTGGAAACTGTGGACGTTGTGTCCTCCGGACCAAAGAGGAAAATAACCATCCGGATTGTTATAGGCGTAAAGTTGAAAAGCCAGCATCTGTGATGGTATGGGGGTGTATTAGTGCCCAAGGCATGGGTAACTTACACATCTGTGAAGGCACCATTAATGCTGAAAGGTACATACAGGTTTGGGAGCAACATATGTTGCCATCCAAGCAATGTTATCATGGACGCCCCTGCTTATTTCAGCAAGACAAATGCCAAGCCACGTGTTACAGCATGGCTTTGTAGTGAAAGAGTGCAGGTACTAGACTGGCCTGCCTGTAGTCCAGACCTGTTTCCTATTTAAAATGTGTGGCGCAATATGAAGCCTAAAATACCACAACGGAGACCCCGGACTGTTGAACAACTTAAGCTGTACATCAAGCAAGAATGGGAAAGAATTCCACCTGAGAAGCTTCAAAAAATTGGTCTCCTCAGTTCCCAAATGTTTACTGAGTGTTAAAAGGAAAGGCCATGTAACACAGTGGTAAAAATGCCCCTGTGCCAACTTTTTTGCAATGTGTTGCTGCCATTAAATTCTAAGTTAATGATTATTTGCAAAAAAAAAAGTTCTCAGTTGGAACATTAAATATCTTGTCTTTGCAGTCTATTCAATTGAATATAAGTGTTAGAATAATTGTATCTAAGTTATCACAAAACTTTGTGTTTCAATGAGTTCCCGGCGAGAAGACAACAGCTGTCTTTGATCCTACCAAACAAAAGGTTTGTAAAACTCCAGTGTAGGATGGGAAGCAACGTGAAGGTGTTCTGTTTCTTTCTTCTATTGTGATCCACAGAAAGATATTGTCTTGACCCGAGAACTACAAAGCGAAGAGGAAGCAGGACCTGACTCCCCTCCAGGGACCTTTTCTTTGAACTGTTTTACGACCTTTTCTTTGAACTGTTGTAATAAAAGGTGATGGCTGTTTACGACCCCCTCCCTTAGAAACAGCTGTTGCCATGTAATCAGGGAAAGTCCAAATAAAAGAGGAGGCGTACAATCTTTCGCGAGAGCGTGTTGAGACACTGTACAAGGGTACAGTGTCTCAGGCGTCTCTCCTCAATTGAGCCAAATTTAATTATGTCTCTGTTTAATTCTTTGCTTCTTGTCTTGTTTAATAGATGTCATCAGTGTTTGAACCTGACAATAAGTTGAAAAGGATTTGCAAATCATTGTATTCTGTTTTTATTTACGAAGTACACAACGTGCCAACTTCACTGGTTTTTAGGTTTTGTATAAGACGATTTCATTGGTGGTTTTACTGCCAGTCAAGAATGACGGAAGATGAGACACTTTAAAAAAGGTTTGTCAGATTGAGCGGCATTGTTGAGGATCGGTTCATCTTTTTTTTTTGGGAGCCCATTTTTCCCCCACAATATACATCGCCATTAGGCTTCTATTACCTTGTCATGCGGTGATGATGGGTTTTTTTTCCCACCGTTTGCCGTGCCTCTGATGTAGACGTTCCGTTCAAAGGCACAGGCTGCAAGAAGAGTGTTTACTTTGATAAAACGACAAAAAGACGGGTTGGCGCGTTTCCGCCTCAATTGGAGGCAATGTGTCAATCTTACTTGTGTTGCTGTTCCTGACTGCAGAGAGGTTCATGCCAGTCCAGGGGGATGAACAACATGTGCACTGCAAATGTCTTCAGCTATGTCTGGACACATTGTTGTAGGATGTATAATTCCCCACACCAGGGGTCCCCAAACTTTTTGACTCGGGGGCCGCATTGGGTTAAAACAATTTGGCCGGGGCCGGGCTGTATATATATATATATACATATATATACATATATATATATATATATATATATATATATATATATATATATATATATATATATATATATATATATATATATATATATATATATATATATATATATATATATATATATATATATATATATATATATATATACATATACATACATACATACATACATACATACATACATACATACATACATACATACATACATACATACATACATACATACATACATATATATATATATATATATATACATACATACATACATACATACATACATACATACATACATACATACATACATACATACATACATACATATATATATATATATATTTTATATATATGTATATATTAGATATACAGTATATATATACAAACCCCGTTTCCATATGAGTTGGGAAATTGTGTTAGATGTAAATATAAACGGAATACAATGATTTGCAAATCCTTTTCAACCCATATTCAATTGAATACACTACAAAGACAAGATATTTGATGTTCAAACTCATAAACTTTATTTTTTTTTTCAAATAATAATTAACTTAGAATTTCATGGCTGCAACACGTGCCAAAGTAGTTGGGAAAGGGCATGTTCACCACTGTGTTACATGGCCTTTCCTTTTAACAACACTCTGTAAACGTTTGGGAACTGAAGAGACACCTTTTTGAAGCTTCTCAGGTGGAATTCTTTCCCATTCTTGCTTGATGTACAGCTTAAGTTGTTCAACAGTCGGGGGTCTCCGTTGTGGTATTTTAGGCTTCATAATGCGCCACACATTTTCAATGGGAGACAGGTCTGGACTACAGGCAGGCCAGTCTAGTACCCGCACTCTTTTACTATGAAGCCACGTTGATGTAACATGTGGCTTGGCATTGTCTTGCTGAAATAAGCAGGGGCGGCCATGGTAACGTTGCTTGGATGGCAACATATGTTGCTCCAAAACCTGTATGTACCTTTCAGCATTAATGGCGCCTTCACAGATGTGTAAGTTACCCATGTCTTGGGCACTAATACACTCCCATACCATCACAGATTCTGGCTTTTACACTTTGCGCCTATAACAATCCGGATAGTTCTTTTCCTCTTTGGTCCGGAGGACACGACGTCCACAGTTTCCAAAAACAATTTGAAATGTGGACTCGTCAGACCACAGAACACTTTTCCACTTTGTATCAGTCCATCTTAGATGAGCTCAGGCCCAGCGAAGCCGACGGCGTTTCTGGGTGTTGTTGATAAACGGTTTTCGCCTTGCATAGGAGAGTTCTAACTTGCACTTACAGATGTAGCGACCAACTGTAGTTACTGATAGTGGGTTTCTGAAGTGTTCCTGAGCCCATATGGTGATATCCTTTACACACTGATGTCGCTTGTTGATGCAGTACAGCCTGAGGGATCGAAGGTCACGGGCTTAGCTGCTTACGTGCAGTGATTTCTCCAGATTCTCTGAACCCTTTGATGATATTACGGACCGTAGATGGTGAAATCCCTAAATTCCTTGCAATAGCTGGTTGAGAAAGGTTTTTCTTAAACTGTTCAACAATTTGCTCACGCATTTGTTGACAAAGTGGTGACCCTCGCCCCATCCTTGTTTGTGAATGACTGAGCATTTCATGGAATCTACTTTTATACCCAATCATGGCACCCACCTGTTCCCAATATGCCTGTTCACCTGTGGGATGTTCCAAATAAGTGTTTGATGAGCATTCCTCAACTTTATCAGTATTTATTGCCACCTTTCCCAACTTCTTTGTCACGTGTTGCTGGCATCAAATTCTAAAGTTAATCATTATTTGCAAAAAAAAAAAAAGTTTATCAGTTTGAACATCAAATATGTTGTCTTTGTAGCATATTCAACTGAATATGGGTTGAAAATGATTTGCAAATCATTGTATTCCGTTTATATTTACATCAAACACAATTTCCCAACTCATATGGAAACGGGGTTTGTATATATATATATATATATATATATATATATATATATATATATATATATATATATATATATATATATATATATATATATATATATATATATATATGCATGCTTTGGAGCCCCTTTCTCGAAAGAAAACAATGTTTGCCTCTGTGCTCTAAAATATGAGCCATCCTTTGAGGCAACACTTGCCTTGACCTTAAAAAGTTACAATTCGAGACGTATGTACGCCACAAACATTCTAAACATTGAGATGTGCGTTGATTGGAGTGCCAGCTTCATTCGCTGCTCGTCTGCGGATATCATACCTTCACCTTTTTGTCAACGTGAAAATAAATAAATGAGTCCGTTGTTTGCCTGGAGTGAGTTATCCACCTGAACTCAAACAAATACATTTTTTTACTTGCTGAATACAAAGAGTGAAGGCAGCAAGAAGCACAAACAAGCAGCAACTGAAGGTGACTGCATAATCATCATAATAATCATAATAGTCATAATAGAAGTGTCCACATAGAGGAACCTCGGAAAGTGTGAAGATCCATAGCCTCCACATTTATAGCAGTCATTGAATACACACAATTATGCAGATAATCTACACGCATATAGCTATGTTAATTAAATATACTGGGTATGTTAATTGATTACAGGCCTGACCGTGGAAAATACATTTTCCACCGAGTAGGAAATATTATATATATATATATATATTATTATAAATCAAATCTTTTTTTTTTTTTCATAGCTGTTTACAACCTTCCAAATACAGTTTTTAACATTGTGAGGGCCCGAGTGTACACCTACATAGTCACCTTTACTTGTTTCATCCAAAATAACCATATTGATTGGTTTGTTCTCATCTAGGGGCCAAGACAACTGGAGTATTGACATTTTTAGTTTATTTAACAATTTAACTATGACCAGGGCATTTATTTACTATAAACTGAAGGGAAGACAGGATATTAATTGAAAGCAGGAAATAAATGGAGAAGTTAATTCTGAAATAAAATGTATTTTTCGATGATCTCTCTTTAATTCAATGAATATCATTGTGGGGGGAGGTGTGGCCAGTGCGTCTGCAGGAGCAAAGGTCACCGCCTCTGTCTATGGTGCTGAGGACGAGCACCATCGGGTGGGGGCGGGGCATGTGCTGACGGCAAGACAACTTTCAGGTGATTAGGTTTCATAGGTGGTACGTGTTAATCTAATCACCTGTTGTCTTTAACGGTGAGCGCCCGAGAACAGGAGAGGCAGGAGTTTTGGAGAGACTGAAAAGTCCGGAAAGAACGTTTGTCTGATGAGCTTGTGGAAACAAACATTAAACCTTTGTCAACTCCGCACACCTGGCGTATCTGACGTATGTATCAGTGGGACCGCGAGTATGCCACATCTACAATTATTATTTTCTACTTCTCAGTTTTGTGCGCCACACTCATTTTCTTCTGACCAATGGTTGGGAAAACCAAGGTACGTCTTGCAAGCTGTTAGCTAATGCTAGTACGTCAGTCACCAAATGGCTTTGGTCGGAACTTAAAGGCCTACTGTAACCCACTACTACCGACCACGCAGTCTGATAGTTTGTACATCAATGATGAATTCTTAACATTGTAACACATGCCAATACGACCCAAAGAGGAAAAGAACCATCCGGATTGTTATAGGCGCAAAGTTGAAAAGCTAGCATCTGCGATGGTATGGGGGTGTATTAGTGCCCAAGACATGGGTAACTTACACATCTGTGAAGGCACCATTAATGCTGAAAGGTACATACAGGTTTTGGAGCAACATATGTTGCCACCCAAGCAACGTTACCATGGACGCCCCTGCTTATTTCAGCAAGACAATGCCAAGCCACATGTTACATCAACGTGGCTTCATAGTAAAATTGTGCGGGTACTAGACTGGCCTGCCTGTAGTCCAGACCTGTCTCCCATTGAAAATGTGTGGCGCATTATGAAGCCTAAAATACCACAATGGAGACCCCCGGACTGTTGAACAACTTAAGCTGTACATCAAGCAAGAATGGGAAAGAATTCCACCTGAGAAGCTTCAAAAATGTGTCTCCTCAGTTCCCAAACGTTTACTGAGTGTTGTTAAAAGGAAAGGCCATGTAACACAGTGGTGAACATGCCCTTTCCCAACTACTTTGGCATGTGTTGCAGCCATGCAATTCTAAGTTAATTATTATTTGCAAAAAAACAAAAAGTTGATGAGTTTGAACATCAAAATATCTTGTCTTTGTAGTGCATTCAATTGAATATGGGTTGAAGAGGATTTGCAAATCATTGTATTCCGTTTATATTTACATCTAACACTATTTCCCAACTCATATGGAAACGGGGTTTGTATATATATATATATATATATATATATATATATATATATATATATATATATATATATATATATATATATATATATATATATATATATATATATATATACAATACAGGCCAAAAGTTTGGACACACCTTCTCATTCACAACACAATTGATGGTCCCAACTCCATTGATAAAGCAAGAAATTCCACTTATCAACCCTGATAAGGCACAAATGTGAAGTGAAAACCATTCGAGGTGACTGACCTCTTGAAGCTCATCGAGAGAATGCCAAAAGTGTGTAAAGCAGTAATCAGAGCAAAGGGTGGCTATTTTGAAGAAACTAGAATATACAACATGTTTTCAGTTATTTCACCTTTTTTTTAGTTAAGTACATAACTCCTTATGTGTTTGTTCATAGTTTCGATGCCTTCAGTGACAATCTACAATGTAAATTGTCATGAAAATAAAGAAAACGCATTGAATAAGGTGTGTTAAGCTCAATATCGGGGGTAGAGCGAAATATATGTTAGGTCAGGAAAAAACACGGAGGCTATTTCATTTCCTACAAGCCTGTTTCGCAGATTTCCCTGCTCTTAATAATACAATCCCCTGAAGAGCAGGGAAACTTGCGAGACAGGCTTGTAGGGATTACATAGTCTTCATGTTTTTTTCCTGACGTATATACTGTATATGTATATACACACACACACATACAAGTATATGCTATACAAATAATCAAATGTCAATAAATAGAAATAGACTGTATCATATCATATAGTGTATGACCGAACTTGTAGTAAACTTTAGTAAAATTGTGTATAAACGAATACATAAAACGCCATGTAATTTTCATTCCATTATTGTTTACATCAGCGACTTATGTTCAACGTTTACAAAAAAGTAAAATCGACATCTAGGAATGAAAATAAACATTCACGATACAGCACATAAACAACATTATGAGGTCTAGAACTTTTGGAGGGCAAACTATCGACTAATTTAGCACTCCATTTAAACGAAGAAATGAACCTGGCTCAAGAAGTTGTGTAGCTTGCTACTTTTCCCCCCCAACAGCCTGTAATTGTTTGTGTTTTCTTTGTTTGATTCGTTCCTTACTCTGCATTTTGAGAGCTGCTGGACCTAAATTCACCCAACACCTGACGTCCTTCCAGACCCTGATGCAACGAGTGTATCTCTCTGAAAAATTTTGGAACAACTCGGCTGTTCTCGTTGTCGGTTTATACCGACTAACGTTAATTACGCCATGTCTTAATCAGTTGAAAATGTAACAAAAAAAAAAGTCATGTCGGGGGTGTTTTTATCAATTTACTCGACGAAACAATTACGTTACGATTGTCCATGAACAAGTAAAAAGTCAAGGGCGGCCACTGGTCAATTTTTTCGGGCGTTAGGGCAAGGGACAAGGGCGGTCACTGGTCAATTTTTTAGGGCGGGTCACTAGTCAATTTTTTAGGGCGTTAGGGCAAGGGACAAGGGCGGTCACTGGTCAATTTTTTAGGGCGTTTGGGCAAGGGACAAGGGCGGTCGCTGGTCAATTTTTTAGGGCGTTAGGGCAAGGGACAAGGGCGGTCACTAGTCAATTTTTTAGGGCGGGTCACTAGTCAATTTTTTAGGGCGTTAGGGCAAGGGACAAGGGCGGTCACTGGTCAATTTTTTAGGGCGTTTGGGCAAGGGACAAGGGCGGTCACTGGTCAATTTTTTAGGGTGTTAGGGCTGAGGGGAAAGGGCGGTCACTGGTCAATTTTTTAGGATGTTAGGGCAAGGGACAAGGGCAGTCACTGGTCAACTTTTTAAGGTGTGAGGGTAAGAGACAAGGGTAGTCACTAGTCAATTTTTTAAGGTGTTAGGGCAAGGGACAAGGACTGTCGCTGTTCAATTTTTTAGGGCGTTAGGGCAAGGGACAAGGGAAGTCACTGGTCAATTTTTTAGGGCATTAGGGCAAGGGCGGTCATTGGTCAATTTTTTAGGGTGTTAGGGCAAGAGACAAGGGTGGTCGCTGGTCAATTTTTTAGGGTGTTAGGGCAAGGGACAAGGGCAGTCACTGGTCAATTTTTTAGGGCGTTAGGGCAAGGGACAAGGGCGGTCACTGGTTAATTTTTTAGGGCGGGTCACTAGTCAATTTTTAGGGCGTTAGGGCAAGGGCGGTCACTGGTCAATTTTTTTAGGGCGTTTGGGCAAGGGACAAGGGCGGTCGCTGGTCAATTTTTTAGGGCGTTAGGGCAAGGGACAAGGGCGGTCACTGGTCAATTTTTTAGGGCGGGTCACTAGTCAATTTTTTAGGGCGTTAGGGCAAGGGACAAGGGCGGTCACTGGTCAATTTTTTAGGGCGTTTGCGCAAGGGACAAGGGCGGTCGCTGGTCAATTTTTTAGGGTGTTAGGGCAAGGGGAAGGGCGGTCACTGGTCAATTTTTTAGGATGTTAGGGCAAGGGACAAGGGCGGTCCCTGGTCAACTTTTTAAGGCGTGAGGGCAAAGGACAAGGGCGGTCACGTGTCAATTTTTTAGGGCGGGTCACTAGTCAATTTTTTAGGGCGTTTGGGCAAGGGACAAGGGCGGTCGCTGGTCAATTTTTTAGGGTGTTAGGGCAAGGGGAAAGGGCGGTCACTGGTCAATTTTTTAGGATGTTAGGGCAAGGGACAAGGGCGGTCACGGGTCAACTTTTTAAGGCGTGAGGGTAAGAGACAAGGGTGGTCACTAGTCAATTTTTTAAGGTGTTAGGGCAAGGGACAAGGACTGTCGCTGTTCAATTTTTTAGGGCGTTAGGTCAAGGGACAAGGGCGGTCACTGGCCAATTTTTTAGGGCGTTAGGGCAAAGGACAAGGGCGGTCACTGGTCAATTTTTTAGGGTGTTATGGCTAGGGACAAGGGCGGTCACTGGTCAATTTTTTAGGGCGTTAGGGCAAGGGACAAGGGCGGTCACTGGTAAATTTTTTAGGGCGTTAGGGCAAGGTACAAGGGCGGTCACTGGTCAATTTTTTAGGGTGTTAGGGCAAGGGGACAAGGGCGGTCACTGGTCAATTTTTTAGGGCGTTAGGGCAAGGGAAAAGGGCAGTCAATGGTCAACTTTTTAAGGCGTAAGGGCAAGAGACAAGGGTGGTCACTAGTCAATTTTTTAGGGTGTTAGGGCAAGGGACAAGGGCGGTCGCTGTTCAATTTTTTAGGGCGTTAGGGCAAGGGACAAGGGCGGTCAATGGTCAATTTTTTAGGGCGTCAGGGGGTCACTGGTCAAGTTTTTAATACGTTAGGGCAAGGGACATGGGCGGTCACTGGTCAACTTTTTAGGGCGTAAGGGCAAGAGACAAGGGCGGTCGCTGGTGAATTTTTTAGGGCGTTAGGGCAAGGGACAAGGGCGGTCACTGGTCAATTTCTTAGCGCATTAGGACAAGGGACAATGGTGGTCACTGGTCAATTTTTCGGGTGTTAGGGCAAGGGGAAAGGGCGGTCCCTGGTACATTTTTTAGGGCGTTAGGGCAAGGTACAAGGGAAGTCACTGGTCAATTTTTTAGGGCATTAGGGCAAGGGCGGTCATTGGTCAATTTTTTAGGGTGTTAGGGCAAGAGACAAGGGTGGTCGCTGGTCAATTTTTTAGGGTGTTAGTGCAAGGGACAAGGGCGGTCACTGGTCAATTTTTTAGGGCGTTAGGGCAAGGGCTCCTCTCTGAGCTGCCACCTTACCTTGGTAGAGGAGTTTGTGTGTCCCAATGATCCTAGGAGCTATGTTGTCCGGGGGATTTATGCCCCCTCGTAGGGTCTCCCAAGACAAACTGGTCCTAGGTGAGGGATCAGACAAAGAGTAGCTCGAAAACCTCAATGAGAAATAAAAAATATGGACCCAGATTTCCCTCGCCCGGACGCGGGTCACCGGGGCCCCCCTCTGGAGCCAGGCCCGGAGGTGGGGCACGATGGCGAGCGCCTGGTGGCCGGGCCTGTCTCCATGGGGCCCGGCCGGGCACAGCCCGAAGAGGCAACGTGGGTTCCCCCTCCAATGGGCTCACCACCCATAGCAGGGGTCATAGAGGTCGGGTGCGATGTGAGCTGGGCGGGAGCCGAAGGCAGGGCACTTGGCGGTCCGATCCTCGGCTACAGAAGCTAGCTCTTGGGACGTGGAACGTCACCTCGCTGGGGGGGAAGGAGCCTGAGCTAGTGCGCGAGGTGGAGAAGTTCCGACTAGACATAGTCGGACTCACTTCAACGCACAGCAAGGGCTCTGGAACCAGTTCTCTCGAGAGGGGCTGGACTCTCTTCTACTCTGGCGTTGCCGGCAGTGAGAGGCGACGGGCTGGGGTGGCAATTCTTGTTGCCCCCCGGCTCAGAGCCTGCATGTTGGAGTTCAACCCGGTGGACGAGAGGGTAGCTTCCCTCCGCCTTCAGGTGGGGGAACAGGTCCTGACTGTGGTTTGCGCTTACGCGCCAAACCGCAGCTCAGAGTACCCACCCTTTTTGGATTCACTCGAGGGAGTACTTGAGAGTGCGCCCCCGGGTGATTCCCTCGTTCTACTGGGGGACTTCAATGCTCATGTTGGCAGCGACAGTGAAACCTGGAGAGGCGTGATTGGGAAGAATGGCTGCCCGGATCTGAACCCGAGCGGTGTTTTGTTATTGGACTTTTGTGCCCGTCACAGATTGTCCATAACAAACACCATGTTCAAACATAAGGGTGTCCATATGTGCACTTGGCACCAGGACACCCTAGGCCGCAGTTCCATGATCGACTTTGTAGTTGTGTCGTCGGATTTGCGGCCTCATGTTTTGAACACTCGGGTAAAGAGAGGGGCGGAGCTTTCTACCGATCACCACCTGGTGGTGAGTTGGCTGCGATGGTGGGGGAGGATGCCGGACAGACCTGGCAGGCCCAAACGCATTGTGAGGGTTTGCTGGGAACGTCTGGCTGAGTCTCCTGCCAGAGAGAGTTTCAATTCCCACCTCCGGAAGAACTTTGAACATGTCACGAGGGAGGTGCTGGACATTGAGTCCGAATGGACCATGTTCCGCACCTCTATTGTCGAGGCGGCTGATTGGAGCTGTGGCCGCAAGGTAGTTGGTGCCTGTCGTGGCGGTAATCCTAGAACCCGTTGGTGGACACCGGCGGTGAGGGATGCCGTCAAGCTGAAGAAGGAGTCCTATCGGGTTCTTTTGGCTCATAGGACTCCTGAGGCAGCGGACAGGTACCGACAGGCCAAGCGGTGTGCGGCTTCGGCGGTCGCGGAGGCAAAAACTCGGACATGGGAGAAGTTCGGGGAAGCCATGGAAAACGACTTCCGGACGGCTTCGAAGCGATTCTGGACCACCATCCGCCACCTCAGGAAGGGGAAGCAGTGCACTATCAACACCGTGTACGGTGAGGATGGTGTTCTGCTGACCTCGACTGCGGATGTTGTGGATCGGTGGAGGGAATACTTCGAAGACCTCCTCAATCCCACCAACACGTCTTCCTATGAGGAAGCAGTGCCTGGGGAATCTGTGGTGGGCTCTCCTATTTCTGGGGCTGAGGTTGCTGAAGTAGTTAAAAAGCTCCTCTGTGGCAAGGCCCCGGGGGTGGATGAGGACCGCCCGGAGTTCCTTAAGGCTCTGGATGCTGTGGGGCTGTCTTGGTTGACAAGACTCTGCAGCATCGCGTGGACATCGGGGGCGGTACCTCTGGATTGGCAGACCGGGGAGTTGGTTCCTCTCTTTAAGAAGGGGAACCGGAGGGTGTGTTCTAACTATCGTGGGATCAAACTCCTCAGCCTTCCCGGTAAGGTCTATTCAGGTGTGCTGGAGAGGAGGCTACGCCGGATAGTCGAACCTCGGATTCAGGAGGAACAGTGTGGTTTTCGTCCTGGTCGTGGAACTGTGGACCAGCTCTATACTCTCAGCAGGGTCCTTGAGGGTGCATGGGAGTTTGCCCAACCAGTCTACATGTGTTTTGTGGACTTGGAGAAGGCATTCAACCGTGTCCCTCGGGAAGTCCTGTGGGGAGTGCTCAGAGAGTATGGGGTATCGGACTGTCTGATTGTGGCGGTCCGCTCCCTGTATGATCAGTGCCAGAGTTTGGTCCGCATTGCCGGCAGTAAGTCGGACACGTTTCCAGTGAGGGTTGGACTCCGCCAAGGCTGCCCTTTGTCACCGATTCTGTTTATAACTTTTATGGACAGTATTTCTAGGCGCAGTCAAGGCGTTGAGGGGATCTGGTTTGGTGGCTGCAGGATTAGGTCTCTGCTTTTTGCAGATGATGTGGTCCTGATGGCTTTATCTGGCCAGGATCTTCAGCTCTCGCTGGATCGGTTCGCAGCTGAGTGTGAAGCGACTGGGATGAGAATCAGCACCTCCAAGTCCGAATCCATGGTTCTCGCCCGGAAACGGGTGGAGTGCCATCTCCGAGTTGCGGAGGAGACCCTGCCCCAAGTGGAGGAGTTCAAGTACCTCGGAGTCTTGTTCACGAGTGAGGGAAGAGTGGATCGTGAGATCGACAGGCGGATCGGTGCGGCGTCTTCAGTAATGCGGATGCTGTATCGATCCGTTGTGGTGAAGAAGGAGCTGAGCCGGAAGGCAAAGCTCTCAATTTACCGGTTGATCTACGTTCCCATCCTCACCTATGGTCATGAGCTTTGGGTTATGACCGAAAGGACAAGATCACGGGTACAAACGGCCGAAATGAGTTTCCTCCGCCGGGTGGCGGGGCTCTCCCTTAGAGATAGGGTGAGAAGCTCTGCCATCCGGGGGGAGCTCAAAGTAAAACCGCTGCTCCTCCACATCGAGAGGAGCCAGATGAGGTGGTTCGGGCATCTGGTCAGGATGCCATCCGAACGCCTCCTTAGGGACCGGTAGGAGGCCACGGGGAAGACCCAGGACACGTTGGGAAGACTATGTCTCCCGGCTGGCCTGGGAACGCCTCGGGATCCCCCGGGAGGAGCTGGATGAAGTGGCTGGGGAGAGGGAAGTTTGGACTTCCCTGCTTAAGCTGCTGCCCCCGCGACCCGACCTCGGATAAGCGGAAGAAGATGGATGGATGGATGGATGGGCAAGGGAGGTCACTGGTCAACTTTTTAGGGCGTTAGGGCAAGGGACAAGGGTGGTCGCTGGTCAATTTTTTTGGGCGTTAGGGCAAGGGACAAGGGCGGTCACTGGTCAAATTTTCAAGGCGTAAGGGCAAGAGACAAGGGTGGTCATTAGTCAATTTTATAGGGCATTAGGGCAAGGGACAAGGGCGGTCACTGTTCAATTTTTAGGGCGTAAGGGCAAGGGACAAGGGCGGTCACTAGTCAATTTTTAGGGCGTTTGATCAGTGACCGCCCTTGTGCCTTGCCCTATTTTTTAGGGTGTTAAGGCAAGGGACAAGGGCGGTCACTGGACAATTTTTTATGGCATTAGGGCAAGGGACAAGGCGGTCACTGGTCAATTTTTTAGGGCGTTAGGGCAAGGGACAAGGGCAGTCACTGGTCAATTTTGTAGGGCTTTAGGGCAAGGGACAAGGGCGGTAACTGGTAAATTGTTTAGGGCATTAGGGCAAGGGACAAGGGCAGTCACTGGTCAATTTTTTAGGGCGTTAGGCAAGGGACAAGGGCGGTCACTGGTCAACTTTTTAGGGCGTTAGGTTAAGGGACAAGGGTGGTCGCGGTCGCCGTGGTTAAATTCGAACCCTGCGTTCAAAACCGTCAGCGTTTGAACACTCCTGAACCTCGCCTCAAACACACTGGGGCCGTTGATGGATGCTTTCTTAATCCTATCCTCGCATCTCCTCTTACTTTGTACGATTGCTTCTCGGTTTCTTTACTTTCTGTTTGCGGCTTTCCGAACTTCACCACTGATCTAAGCCAGCTCATGTAAGATTACTCTTTGTCTGCGTAGGTGATAAAAGTGCTCGCGCTGAGCAAATAAATTAAAAATCACCACACGCAGAGCTTGTAGCCAAATCAGATATACCGCATGTGTAATCTCACCCCCACAGTGGCTTTTACTTTGAAAAACAGCTCATTACGAATGTTTCCAGTCGGTTTAGTTGTTAGCAGTTATTTCTTTGCACATGACGAAAATGGCCTATGACCTGGGGGCAATGCTGATCTAATCAATTGAATAAGTTGCAATATTTGTATCCTGTTAACATCCTTCAAACACATATTTAAAAACTACTTTATTGCCCTCGGCACAACTTTCCTGCTTTGATCCTCTGCAAGGATCATAGAAAATAGCGCCATTAGTGTTTGTGGAAAACCTTCTTTTTTTTCTTCAACACAACGGCTTCAAAGTTAGGGCGCCATTAAATACATGCACAGAAATGTACACCATTTGATTATCCGGACACAAAAATTGGTACTAACAAGAAGTGCATTTTTCATTCTCGCTACGACCCTGTGTCTGCACAGTAATCAGCTTGTAAATTTGGGTTGAATCACAAGGCAACCCTCAAAGCATCATGCTTGTTAGACCCACAGACTTGGGGCAGGGAGCCGGGATAAAAGCCAGGGGCGGGTGACAACAGTCTCGCTTCCAAAGAAGAGTTAAAAGACGACTTTTAGCGACCGCTATAGGCTGCCGGTGTTGATTGTCCGCCGACACCGTCTGTGGGTTCATGCGCGCCACACGCTGATGAGACGACAGATAACTAGCAGGGGCGGTGTACGCATATCTCGTTATCAAGAAACATGAAGTTACTCTAGCACAGAACCCAAAGCCAGTGAAGTTGGCACGTGTAAATGGTAAATAAAAACAGAATATAATGATTTGCAAATCCTTTTCAAGTTATATTCAATTGAATAGACAGCAAAGACAAGATATTTTATGGTCAAACTGAGAAACTTTATTTTTTTTTTGCAAATAATCATTAACTTAGAATTTAATGGCAGCAACACATTGCAAAAAAAGTTGTCACAGGGGCATGTTTACCACTGTGTTACATGGCCTTTCCTTTTAACAACACTCAGTAAATGTTTGGGAACAGAGGAGACCAATTTTTGAAGCTTTTCAGGTGGAAATCTTTACCATTCTAGTACCAACACTCAGCCAGTTTGTTCTAACAGAACGTGGGTTGGCATTGTCTTGCTGAAATAAGCAGGGGCGTCCATGAAAAAGACGTTGCTTGGATGGCAACATATGCTGCTCCATAACCTGTATGTATCTTTCAGCATTAATGGTACATTGAAGGTTATATAAGTTACCCATGCCTTGGGCACTAATACGTCCCTATACCATCACAGATGCTGGCTTTTGAACTTTGCGCCTATAACAGTCCGGATGGTTCTTTTCTTCTTTGGTCCGGAGGACACGTTGTCCACAGTTTCCAAAAACAATTTGAAATGTGGACTCGTCAGACCACAGAACACATTTACAATTTGCATCAGTCCATCTTAGATGAGCTCGAGCCCAGCTCTGGCTGCAGTGCCCTCTGCTGGTTGTTCAGGGGAGTGTGCAGGTCACATTTGTTTGCGCATCTAGTTTGTGGGAGGAATGTTTCATCGACACAAAAGCAAAAAAGCGATCCACATATGCAAATTCAATACAAATACAAATACAAAATCAAGCATATTTATATTCAAATCTCAAAAATAGATGTACAAATTATACAAATTCTTGATTTATTTGTATGTCACATTTTTATATTTATACATTTTATTTGTAAATAGTTTCAAATCTCAAAAATATATTTACAAATATGCGTTTATTTATACACATTATTTATTTGTATATCACATTTGTATATTTATTAATATATGCATATGTATTAATATTATATTGATATATATATATATACGTTGATGTGAGATAATTCTACTTCCATATACGAGGATAACCAAATACACAAAAACAGGTGCCAACAGGTAAGAAAAGTTGGTTTCGTACAACCGGACCCCTTTAACCCTTGACATACTTGTTTATAGAGTAGTGCTCTCTTGTGTTTAAGCAGCTACTGTAAAAATGCTCATTAAATATCATCTATATGGGGTGGTGTGGCTCAGCTGTGCCAGCAACTTGAAGGTTCCAGGTTTGATCCTCGCTTTTGCCATCCTAGTTACTGCTGTTGTGTCCTTGAGCAAGACACTTCACCCACCTGCTCCCAATGTTTAAATGTTGCTTGAAGATATAGATACTGGGTTTCACTATGTAAAGCGCTGTGAGTCTCTAGAGAAAAGCGCTACACAAATGCAATTCACTTCACTTCACTATAGCCAGATTCGCATATACTAGTTTTCTGGACACAGTTCTAAGAACTACCACACTCGAGTTTAGTTATAGGAACTACCCTTCCCCATAGGGACTTTTCCTTTTCACGTTGGTACATGGCTGGGGATGCTGGGGACCTTGGGAACACACGCACATCTGCCTGCGACCCGTGACGTATTACTTTAGCGCATTAGCCACCATTGCAAAACAATCAACAACCCGCCTGCCAAAAGTAAACAAAGAAACAACACGAGCAACAATGGAGACCTCAGATGCTTCTGTGTTCATGATGGTCTGCTTGCAAGGAATAATAACAATGGGTGCTAAAATTTGGCATCTAATAACGAGGGAATAAGGGCACTAGGAATCCAGCGACAGGCAATATGTATTTGTTTCATGGGTAGAAGTAGAAGACTGGTGGAGAAGGGTTGTCCCCAGTTTTACCGATGAGCAGTGGATTGAAAGTGTAATTAATTAATAAATGATCCATTTATCGCTGGCTGTGTCCATTTTTCCTGTTGCTGTTGCGATCTCGTAAACAACTCTGTGGGACTTTTTAAAAATGGCCGGTCTGTGTTGTGGCTAGGAGAAGCATAGCTCGTCAGTTCAACCAATCACCAAACACCTAGGTAATTTAGTTCCTATGGGACTCAGTTTAGACCCTGCCTCAGGGCAGGCGCTAAAATGTTTCTATGATCTGAGGGCCGTAATCCCTAGTTCCCGTCGGTCGGAACAAGACGAAAAAATGGCCCGGGGGCTAAAAAGGTATATAGGAACTCCAAAAAGTCCCTACAGTTTCTATAAGCTTTTTAGTCCACGGGCGGTTTTTTGTTGTGTTCCGACCAACAGGAACTAGGGACTACGGCCCTCAGATCCTACAACCATTTTAGCTCCTACCCTGAGGCAGGGTCTAAACTGAGTCCCATAGGAACTAAAATATGTAGGTGTTTGGTTGAACTGACGAGCTACGCCCCTTGCCGAATATGCGCTTCCCCTAGCCACAACACAGACCCGTCATTTTTAAAAAGTCCCACAGAGTTGTTTACAAGATCGCAACAGCAACAGGAATAATGGACACAGTTCGCAGTAAATGGACAAGTTATTAATAAAATGTTCAATCCACTGCTCATCTGTAAAACTGGGGACAACACTTCTCCACCAGTCTTCTACTTTAGCCCGGACCCATGAAACGAAGAAATATCGCCTGTCGCTGGATTCCTCGTGCCCTTACTCCCTCGGTGTGCACTTCCATTACCGTTATTAGATGCTAAATTTTACCATCCATTGTTATTATTCCTTGCAAGCAGACTATCATGAACCCTTGACTGTTTATAAAAAAATTGTTATGACCTCTTGCGGCATTGACCCCAGGATGCAAAGGCAGACAGCAGATGAAAACAGTGTACCCCTCCCCGACCCCAACGGATGTTTCGGTGGCATAGCTGGCTTATCGGGAAAACGGTGGCAGAACTCAAAGAGGAGACGTTGGTCGAGAATAAGGGACCTGGCGACCTGACAGCGCTAATCGGGGCCGTACCATTCTCAGTCGACCATAAACTGGAACCCTCATACCCTATCTTCTTAAATCCCTGATGGCCTTGACTGTGAATGCCGGGTGACCATTGACCAGCCTAGGAGCTAGAAAAGGAGGCACCTCAAGAGGACTGAGTAGACTGGAGGAGACAGGCGCGACGTGACGTGGAAGAACGGGTTGGACTTGAGGGTCTCCATATAGATATGCAATAACTAAACTGTTGGTCACGGCAGGAAACAGCTGGGAGTACCACGCAGGGGGAGACACCGGTACCACGTAGAGTGGAAGCCTTGAACGGGGAGAACCACGGATCAGGATGACGAGTCCGTGTGGAAGTAGCGGAGTTACTGCCAAGAACAGTAACCATATACAAGGAATTGGCTGCCACCAATCAGCCTAAGTACTGTAGAACCTGTGCTGATTTGTGGCCGATACGCCCAATTGCCCTGCCTTCTTACATCCCAGATGGCCTTGACTGTGAATGCCGGGTGACCATTGACTAGCCTAAGAGCTAGAGGTTGAGGCACCTCGAGAGGACTGAGTAGACTGGAGGAGACAGGCGTGATGCGAGAGACGTGGAAGAGCGGGTTGGACTTGAGGGTCTCCATATAGATATGCAATAACTAAACTGTTGGTCACAGCAGTAAACAGATGGGAGTATCACACAGAGGAAGACACCGGTACCACGTAGAGTAGAAGCCTTGAACAGGTGAGCACGGATCAGGATGAGGCGTGCTTGTGGAAATAGCGGAGTTATGAGGAACCAGCCGCTACCAATCAGCCTAAGTACTGTAGAACCTGTGCTGATTTGTGGCCGGTACCCCAATTGCCCTGCCACCAGTCGATCGCCCAACTGCAAGAGAGCGGGAGAGCGTGCCGACCAGATCATAATGGACCTTTTGTTGTTCAAAGATCCGCCATTTGGCAAGAAAGCTCCAGGGATTCTAAAGAACTAATTAAAACATGCAAGTCAAAGAGTTAGACCAGTGGTTCTTAACCTGGGTTCGATCGAACCCTAGGGGTTCGATGAGTCGGCCTCAGAGGTTCGGCAGAGCCTCCGCCGCTGAGGTCAAGACACACCCAACTCATCGTGTAAATAAAAACTTCTCCCTATCGGCCTATTATGGATACCCCCAAACAATGTTCCCTCTAATTTTCCATCTGATTTGCAGGTGTGTAATTTGTTGTGGTTCATGCACAGTTCATTTTGTGCAACATTGTCTTGAATTTGAAAAAATATATATATTTTTTACCAAAGAAGGGTTCGGTGAATGCGCATATGAAACTGGCAGGGTTCCGTACCTCCAACAAGGTAAAGAACCACTGAGTTAGACATATAGGGTGACTGCAAAAATGTTCTGTATATGGAACGTGGTTATTAAGCATTTACAGCAAGAATATGTATCAAAGATTCTCTATATGACAGGAACTCTGCACTAGAAATCACTTGGCTCTCCAAGCACCACCATAATGACCAACATTAACCTATTCAGTGGCCTAGTGGTTAGAGTGTCCGCCCTGAGATCGGTAGGTTGTAAGTTCAAACCCCGGCCGAGTCATACCAAAGACTATACAAATGGGACCCATTGCGTCCCTGCTTTACACTCAGCATCAAGGGTTGGAATTGGGGGTTAAATCACCAAAAACGATTCCCGGACGCGGCACCGCTGCTGCTCACTGCTCCCCTCACCTCCCAGGGGGTGAACAAGGCGATGGGTCAAATGCAGAGGACAAATTTCACCACACCTAGTGTGTGTGTGTGTGTGACAATCATTGGTACTATAACTTAACTTTAATTATTCCTAAAAACAAGACAGAATTATATATGTGGTAGCCATTTTTGTGTTATTTATATTTCTCTAGTCCTGCATATATTAAGTTAAATGAATCATTAATTTGTTGAAAGATGGCCATTAAAAGCCTACTACGCTATTGCACTTTGATGTTGGTCATTGTGGTGGTGTTTGATGAATGCTTGGGCCTAATGTGCTACTATACTTTATTTTTGCTCATTATGGTTGTGGTAGCCATGTTTGTTTTATTTATATTTCTCGAGTACTGCATATATTAAGTTAAATTATTTATTTTTTGAATTGCCATGAAAATATGTTTTGAATATTGCAAGTTAATTCATTGAACTAGAATTCCGTCATTTACATTTTGTGACATTTACAGCACATGTAACGAGCATATGACAGGTGAAACTGATTGGACAAATGTCGGGTTGAGAGACTGGCGGTGAAAACAGTTTTTGACCACTTCTAACGCAACACTTGAGCCTTAGTTTTTTGTTTATAGCTTTGTATGCAGTTTAACTTGTTTTTGTTCACCTTGGATGTACTGTTGGATGCACATAGAAAGAAGACCTTTTTTGCAAATAAAGACATTTTTGGAGAAACTTAAGTTGGAGTCGGAAGTGCGTTTGAAAGGACTACAGGCAGGCCAGTCTTGTACCCACACTCTTTTACTACGGAAGCCACGCTGTTGTAACACGTGCAGAATGTGACTTGGCATTGTCTTGCTGAAATAAGCAGGGGCGTCCATTAGATGGCAACATATGTTGCTCTAAAACCTGTATGTACCTTTCAGCATTAATGGTGCTTTCACAGATGTGTAAGTTACCCATACCTTGGGCACTAATACACCCCCATACCATCACAGATGCTGGCTTTTCAACTTTGCGCCTATAACAATCCGGATGGTTCTTTTCCTCTTTGGTGCAGAGGACAGACGTCCGCAGTTTCCAAAAACAATTTGAAATGTAGACTCGTCAGAACACAGAACACTTTTCCACTTTGCATGAGTCCATCTTAGATGAGCTCGGGCCTAGCGAAGCCGGCGGCGTTTCTGGGTGTTGTTGATAAATGGCCTTCGCTTTGCATAATACAGTTTTAACTTGCACTTACAGATGTAGCACAAACTGTAGTTACTGACAGTGGTTTTCTGAAGTGTTCCTGAGCCCATGTGGTGATATCCTTTACACACTGATGTCGGCTTTTGATGCAGTACCGCCTGAGGGATCGAAGGTCACGGGCATTGCCGCTTACGTGCAGTGATTTCTCCAGATTCTCTGAACCTTTGGATGATATTACGGACCGTAGATGGTGAAATCCCTAAATTCCTTGCAATAGCTGGTTGAGAAATGTTGTGCTTGAACTGTTGGACAATTTGCTCACGCATTTGTTCACAAAGTGGTGACCCTCGCCCCATCCTTGTTTGTGAATGACTGAGCATTTCATGGAAGCTGCTTTTATACCCAATCATGGCACCCACCTGTTCCTAATTAGCCTGTTCACCTGTGGGATGTTCCAAATAAGTGTTTGATGAGCATTTCACTTTTTTGCCACTTGTGCCAGCTTTTTTGAAACATGATGCAGGCATGGAATTCCAAATGAGCTAACATTTGCAAAAAACAACAACGTTTAGCAGTTCGAACGTTAGGTATCTTGTCTTTGCAGTCTATTCAATTGAATATAGGTTGAAAATGATTTGCAAATCATTGTATTCTGTTTTTATTTACACAACGTGCCAACTTTACTGGTTTCAAACAAGTTTGAGAATTATCGCTATACATGTATATGACGATCCTGAAGCAAAAGTGCTCTGCTGTTTTTAGCAAACCGCTGCTCTCTGGAGTGCAAAGTCAAGACATGACTGCTTCTAATCATGTCGTCATGATTGCAAGGGAACCAGTAGCTTGTTGGTCGACTTAACAAAGGACAACTCGTCTAATGCCCTGGCGAGATGGCACATTTTATGATGGAGCGCCGTGTGTTCATTCAATGAAATCCCCCCGTGACTTGTTATGTGGCGGCTGAGAGGAGACGGATCACCCGCTCAACGCAGCTGTTGCCGCCACAGACGGGGGCCCTCCGACAACAACGCGCTCCTCCAGGACCCCGGGTGTAAGCTGGCGCCGAGGGGGACCCGAACGTCAACACACAGTCGTCTTCGCACTTTCAAACTGGTGGCTTTGTGTACTTTCAGACAACGAGAGGACTCCACGCTGGGATGATCTCACGCTGCGTGGGCCTCCAGGATTTAGTAGGATTTCATCAGAAAAATAATGCATCGTAAACATATGGAGACATTATGCTGCTATCTATTATTTATATCGTGTTTATGCTTTCGTTTATATTCACGTTGCAACTATTGCTATAAAACTTCTTATACAATGTCCGTTCAACTGCCTTTGTGCTGCTCATATATTGTGACAAAATATACAGCATATTTTTGTTGATAACATATTAAAAGCTCAGTATGCATGATATTGTATTACGTTTGCTTATACTTATTGGACATTTTTAATATCTGGAAAACGAAAGATCCTCACATTTTTAACGTTCTTTAGGTCATCCCTGAATTGCTCCACCACACAAACTCAAGGCCCGGGGACCAGAACTGGCCCGCCACATCATTTTACGTGGCCTGTGGAGACCTGAAAAAATGTTGCGTCAGACCTTAGAAGGACCTTATATTTTCCTATTAATAGTATTCGTTTTTTTCCATTTTAATAAAAAAAAAATGCATTAAATTGCATAACTTTTAAACTTTAATAGTTTCCAACACTGCAACAAATATCATTATCATACTTTCCAAAAAAAATTGTTTTTTTCAAAAGACAAAATTACTTGTTTGACTTATGAACGTGCAAGGACGAGAGTGGAAGAAGTGTCCAAAGATGGAGCTAACTGTTTTAATGACATTCAGACTTTACTTCAATCAATAACAGAGCAGCATCTTCTTATTCCGGAAACAACACCGGAACCGCCGGAAATGTGTCCCGTGAAAAACCGTCCGACCGGAACTCCCTGATAACTAAAGTTCCTTGGGTGAATAATGTAAACCCGCTACACCGGTATGTTTTAGCGCTTTCATGGCGAGTTTACTGACAGATATAAGTAAGAACTTGACACCACTTTATTTAAGAAAGGGCAACAGCGGAGGATGAATGTCCCATAACAAGAAAAATATGGAGAAAAAGAAGAAGCTTATCGACTATGTTGTTGGCACGGACTACAAAGACTCATGCAGATCCCAAATACAGATCAGCAGGTACCAGAAGGTAAGAAAAGTTGCTTTTGCATTATATTGCGAAACAAAACGCCAGATAATATGTCTTACCTTATACACACACCATAATAATACTCGTATGTAGAAGCACATCAAACGGTGCGGCTTCATAGCTTACCAAAGTCGTACTAAAACATTTTGAGCGCCATGTGTAATGTTCTATATTTTCAATGGAACATATAACATGTTGGAGTTGTTTACTTGAGTCATAGTGCAGTCTATACGTATATATCTTATGTTTGACTGCCATCTACAGGTGTCAGAAAAATTGTATGTAAATTATCAAAAAACTTTCCGTTCTCTGAGTTTTCAGTGAACAGACAAGAGGCTGTCTTTGTTGCACCAAGCCAAAGGCTTGGAAAATTCCGCTGTGCACGATGGGAGGAGACGGGAGGGGTTATCTATTTACATACCCCCCCCCCCCCCCCATTCCTTTAGAAACAGCTTTTGGTATGTAAACAGGGAATATCCCCAAATAAAAGAGGAGACGTGAACCTTTTTCTGTTAGAGTGTGGGTGACACTATAAGAGGTTACAGGTCGACACGTTTCGCCTCAATTGAGCCAAATGTTATTCTGTCTCTGTTTAATTCCTTGCTTCTTGTCTCGTTTAATAGATGTCATCAGTGTTTGAACCTGACAACTGGTCACACTTATCATTACACCATGTACCAAATAAAATTGCTTCGAGGTTGGTAAGTAAAACCAGAAGATCATTGTCTCCCAAGGCGTTATTAGTTAATGAGGTCATTAGAGACAACAATCTTAACGTCATTGGTCTTAGCGAAACCTGGCTCAAACCAGACAAATTTTTTGCGCTCAATGAGGCATCTCCTCCTAACTATACGAATGCGCATGTTGCCCGTCCTCTTAAAAGGGGAGGGGGTGTCGCATTAATATACAATGAAAATTTCAACCTTACCCCTAACGTAAATAATAAATATAAATCTTTTGAGGTGCTTACTATGAGGTCTGTCACACCGCTACCTCTCGACCTGGCTGTTATCTACCGCCCCCCTGGGCCCTATTCGGACTTTATCAGTGAATTATCAGAGTTCATTGCTGATCTAGTGACGCACGCCGACAATATAATCATAATGGGGGACTTTAATATCCATATGAATACCCCATCGGACCCTGAGTGCGTGGCGCTCCAAACCATAATTGATAGCTGTGGTCTTACACAAATAATACATGAACCCACGGTAATACAATAGATCTAGTGCTTGTCAGGGGTGTCACCACCTCCAAAGTTATGATACTTCCATATACTAAAGTAATGTCCGATCATTACCTTATAACATTTGAAGTTTTGACTCATTGTCAACAAGCTAATAATAATAATAACTGCTATAGCGGCCGCAACATTAATGCTGCCACAACGATGACTCTTGCTGACCTACTGCCTTCGGTAATGGCACCATTCCCAAATTATGTCGGCTCTATTGATAACCTCACTAACAACTTTGACGATGCCTTGCGCGAAATTATTGATAGTATAGCACCGCTAAAGCAAAAAAGGGCCGCTAAAAGGCGCACCCCATGGTTTACAGAAGAAATTAGAGCTCATAAATGATCATGTAGAAAACTGGAACGCAAATGGCGCGCGACTAAACTTGAGGTTTTCCATCAAGCATGTAGTGATAGTTTAATAACTTATAAACGCATGCTTACCTTAGCTAAAGCTAAATATTACTCAAATCTCATCCGCCTCAACAAAAACGATCCTAAATTTCTGTTTAGTACAGTAGCATCGCTAACCCAACAAGGGACTCCTCCCAGTAGCTCCACCCACTCGGCAGACGATTTTATGAATTTATTTAATAAGAAAATTGAACTAATTAGAAAGGAGATTAAAGACAACACATCCCAGCTACAACTGGGTTCTATTAACAGAAATACGACTGTATATACGACGGACACTGCCCTCCAAAATAGTCTCTCTATTTTTGATGAAATAACATTAGAGGAATTATTACAGCGTGTAAGTGGGATAAAACAAACAACATGTTTACTTGACCCACTTCCTGGGAAACTTATCAAGGAACTGTTTGTATTATTAGGTCCATCAGTGTTAAATATTATAAACTTATCACTTTCCTCCGGCACTGTTCCCCTAGCATTCAAAAAAGCGGTTATTCATCCTCTGCTCAAAAGACCTAACCTCGATCCTGACCTCATGGTAAACTACCGACCGGTCTCCCACCTTCCGTTTATTTCCAAAATTCTCGAAAAAATTGTTGCACAGCAGCTAAATGAACACTTAGTGACTAACAATCTCTGTGAACCTTTTCAATCCGGTTTCAGGGCAAATCACTCTACGGAGACAGACCTCGCAAAAATGACTAATGATCTTTTGCTAACGATGGATTCTGATGCGTCATCTATGTTGCTGCTTCTTGATCTTAGCGCCGCTTTCGATACCGTCGATCATAATATTTTATTAGAGCGTATCAAAACACGTATTGGTATGTCAGACTTAGCCTTGTCTTGGTTTAACTCTTATCTTACTGACAGGATGCAGTGCGTCTCCCATAACAATGTGACCTCGGACTATGTCAAGGTAACGTGCGGAGTTCCCCAGGGTTCGGTTCTTGGCCCTGCACTCTTTAGTATTTACATGCTGCCGCTAGGTGACATCATACGCAAATACGGTGTTAGCTTTCACTGTTATGCTGATGACACTCAACTCTACATGCCCCTAAAGCTGACCAACACGCCGGATTGTAGTCAGCTGGAGGCGTGTCTTAATGAAATTAAACAATGAATGTCCGCTAACTTTTTGCAACTCAACGCTAAGAAAACGGAAATGCTGATTATCGGTCCTGCTCAACACCGACATCTATTTAATAATACCACCTTAACATTTGACAACCAAACAATTACACAAGGCGACACGGTAAAGAATCTGGGTATTATCTTCCACCCAACTCTCTCGTTTGAGTCACACATTAAGAGTGTTACTAAAACGGCCTTCTTTCATCTCCGTAATATCACTAAAATTCGTTCCATCTTGTCCACTAGCGACGCTGAGATCATTATTCATGCGTTCGTTACGTCTCGTCTCGATTACTGTAACGTATTATTTTCGGGTCTCCCTATGTCTAGCATTAAAAGATTGCAGTTGGTACAAAATGCGGCTGCAAGACTTTTGACAAAAACAAGAAAGTTTGATCATATTACGCCTATACTGGCTCACCTGCACTGGCTTCCTGTGCACTTAAGATGCGACTTTAAGGTTTTACTACTTACGTATAAAATACTACACGGTTTAGCTCCAGCCTATCTCGCCGATTGTATTGTACCATATGTCCCGACAAGAAATCTGCGTTCAAAGAACTCCGGCTTATTAGTGATTCCCAGAGCCAAAAAAAAGTCTGCGGGCTATAGAGCGTTTTCTATTCGGGCTCCAGTACTCTGGAATGCCCTCCCGGTAACAGTTAGAGATGCTACCTCAGTAGAAGCATTTAAGTCCCATCTTAAAACTCATTTGTATAATCTAGTCTTTAAATAGACCCCCCTTTTTTAGACCAGTTGATCTGCCGTTTCTTTCCTTCTCTCCTCTTCTCCCCTGTCCCTTGCGAGGGGGAGTTGCATAGGTCCGGTGGCCATGGATGAAGTGCTGGCTGTCCAGAGTCGGGACCCCGGGTGGACCACTAGCCTGTGCATCGGTTGGGGATATCTCTGCGCTGCTGACCCGTCTCCGCTCGGGATGGTTTCCTGCTGGCCCCGCTGTGGACTGGACTCTCGCTGATGTGTTGGATCCACTGTGGACTGGACTTTCACAATGTTATGTCAGACCCACTCGACATCCATTGCTTTCGGTCTCCCCTAGAGGGGGGGGGTTACCCACATATGCGGTCCTCTCCAAGGTTTCTCATAGTCATTCACCGACGTCCCACTGGGGTGAGTTTTTCCTTGCCCGTATGTGGGCTCTGTACCGAGGATGTTGTTGTGGCTTGTGCAGCCCTTTGAGACACTTGTGATTTAGGGCTATATAAATAAACATTGATTGATTGATATTCCGTACATTAGGCGCACTGGGTTATAAGGCGCACTGTCGAGTTTTGAGAAGAAAACATTTTTAAGTGTGCCTTATAGTCCGGAAAATACAGTAATGTATTTGTTTGACAAGGACGGTGCAAATAAACATTGCCACTAGGGGGTGTAATAAAAAAAAAATACAGTATTAAGATAAGTCTTATTGAAATGTGTCTTGTTATTATCTCCTTCCCCCTGTTTTTGGTGGTGTTTTGTGGGCATTTGCATTACCAACATTTCAATCTGTACTGCTGTATATGTGTTGTAAAAATTGAAAATCCTAAATAAATGTTAAATAAAAAAAAGATTAGAATAGAAAAAAATAAAAATAAAAATAAATAATGTCTGCTGGTTTGATGTTTGAAAATCCTTGGTTGGCAAGAGACTCCTTCTGCTCCAATATGGCCCAGACTAGGAGTGCTAAACTCCAAATGTTTTTCATTATTTATTTCTTTAATTCAATGAATATCATTCTCTTCTTCTTCTCAGCACTAATTAGGATTTCTAATCCATCACTGCCTTGGCCTGCAGTTAATATGAGAGTACAACATGACACCCAGCAATTATTCATTTACTGTACGTTCTCATAATATCATGTTGGTGTTATATTCCCTATAATAAAGAAAGTAAGATTGTCCCCGGAATTAAATACTAAATCACAAGTTATCTTCTCGGCCAGTGGTTATCAAGCTTTTTTCACCAAGTAGCACCTCAGAAAAAACTTTCCTCTCAAAGTACCACCATAATGACAACATTAAAATACAGCAGTGTAGTAGAGCTAAGTATTCATCAAGTACCACCATAATGACAACAACAAAATACAGTAGTGTAGTAGACCTAAGTATTCATCAAGTACCACCATAATTAAAACATTAAAATACAGTAGTGAAGTAGACCTAAGTATACATTAAGTACCACCATAATGACCAACATTAAAATACAGTAGTGTAGTACACTAAAGTATTCATTAAGTACCACCATAATGACAATAGAATACAGTAGTGTAGTAGACCTAAATATTCATTAAGTACCACCATAATGACAACATTAAAATACAGTAGCGTAGTAGACCTAAGTATTCATTAAGTACCACCATAATGACAATATAATACAGTAGTGTAGTAGACCTAAGTATTCATCAAGTACCACTATAATGACAACTTTAAAATAAAGTAGTGTAGTAGACCTAAGCATCCATTAAGTACCATCATAATGACAACATTAAAACACAGTAGTGTAGTAGACCTAAGTATTCATTAAGTTCTACCATAATGACAACATTAAAACACAGTAGTGTAGTAGACCTAAGTATTCATTAAGTACCACCGAGATGACAATATAATACAATAGTGTAGTAGACCTAAGTATTCATCAAGTACCACCATAATGACAACATTAAAATACAGTAATGTAGTCGACCTAAGTATTCATTAAGTACCACCATAATGACAATATAATACAGTAGTGTAGTAGACCTAAGTATTCATCAAGTACCTCCATAATGACAATATAATACAGTAGTGTAGTAGACTTAAGTATTCATTAGGTACCACCATAATGACAATAGAATACAGTAGTGTAGTAGACCTAAGTATTAAGTACCACCATAATGACAACATTAAAATACAGTAGCGTAGTAGACCTAAGTATTCATTAAGTACCACCATAATGACATTAACATACAGTAGTGTAGTAGACCCAAGTATTCATCAAGTACCACCATAATGACAATATAATACAGTAGTGTAGTAGACCTAAGTATTCATCAAGTACCACCATAATGACAACATTAAAATACAGTAGTGTGGTAGACCTACGTATTCATCAAGTACCTCCATAATGACAATATAATACAGTAGTGTAGTAGACCTAAGTATTCATCAAGTACCACCATAATGACAAAATAATACAGTAGTGTAGTAGACCTAAGTATTCAAGTACCACCATAATGACAACAATAAAATACAGTAGTTTAGTAGACCTAAGCATTCATTAAGTACCACCATAATGACAACATTAAAATACAGTAGTGTGGTAGACCTAAGTATTCATTAAGTACCAACATAATGACATTAACATACAGTAGTGTAGTAGACCTAAGTATTCATTAAGTACCACCATAATGACATCAATAAAATACAGTAGTGTAGTAGACCTAAGCATTCATTAAGTACCACCATAATGACAACATTAAAATACTGTAGTGTAGTAGACATAAGTATTCATCAAGTACCACCATAATGACAACATTAAAATACAGTAGTGTAGTAGACATAAGTATTCATCAAGTACCACCATAATGACAACATTAAAATACTGTAGTGTAGTAGACATAAGTATTCATCAAGTACCACCATAATGACAATAGAATACAGTAGAGTAGTAGACCTAAGTATTCATCAAGTACCACCATAATGACAATAGAATACAGTAGTGTAGTAGACCTAAGTATTTATCAAGTACCACCATAATGACAACATTAAAGGCCTACTGAAATGAATTTTTTTTTATTGAAACGGGGATAGCAGATCCATTCTATGTGTCATACTTGATCATTTCGCGATATTGCCATATTTTTGATGAAAGGATTTAGTAGAGAACAACGACGATAAAGTTTGCAACTTTTGGTCGCTGATAAAAAAAAGCCTTACTCCTTGGAAGTAGCGTGACGTCACAGGAGGAAGAATTCCTCACAATTCCCCGTTGTTTACAATGCAGCGAGAGAGATTCGGACCGAGAAAGCGACGATTACCCCATTAATTTGAGCGAGGATGAAAGATTCGTGGATGAGGAACGTTAGAGTGAAGAACTAGAGAGGCAGTGCAGGGTGTATCTTTTTTCGCTCTGACCGTAACTTAGGTACAAGGGCTCATTGGATTCAACACACACTCTCCTTTTTCTATTGTGGATCACGGATTTGTATTTTAAACCACCTGGGATACTATATCCTCTTGAAAATGAGAGTCGAGAACGCGAAATGGACATTCACAGTGACTTTTATCTCCACGACAATACATCAGCGAAGCTCTTTAGCTACTGCGCTAACGTGATAGCATCTGGCTCAAATGCAGATAGAAACTAAACAAATAAGCCCCTGACTGGAAGGATAGACAGAAGATAAACAATACTATTAAACCATGGACATGTAAATACACGGTTAATAATTCTCAGCCTGGCAAAGCTTAACAATGCTGTTGCTAACAACGCTGAAGCTAACTTAGCAACTTAGCAACCGGACCTCACAGAGCTATGATAAAAACATTAGCGCTCCACCTACGCCAACCAGCCCTCATCTGCTCATCGACACCCGTGCTCACCTGCGTTCCAGCGATCGACGGCGCGACGAAGGACTTCACCCGATCACAGATGCGGTTGGCGGCTAGCATCGGCTAGGCGTGTGCTATCCAAGTAAGTACTCCTTGTTGTGTTGCTACAGCCAGCCGCTAATACACAGATCCCACCTACAACTTTCTTCTTTGCAGTCTTATATAAGTGTTATAATGAAGGCAACACATGCTGCAAGTGTCTATATTACTTATATTAGCCTACTATCAAAATGACTTTACAAGTCTTATAAAAGTGTTAAAATGAAGGCAACACATGATGTGTCTATATTAGTTATATTAGCCTACTATCAAAATGACTTTAAAAGTCTTATATAAGTAAGTTATGAAAGTGTCTATATTAGCTATATTAGCCTACTATCAAAATGACTAACAGAAGACAACACATGATGTAAGTGTCTATATTAGTTATATTAGCCTACTATCAAAATGATTTTAAAAGTCTTATATAAGTGTTATAATGAAGGCAACACATGATGTAAGTGTCTACATTAGCTATATTAGCCTACTATCAAAATGACTTTAAAAGTCTTATATAAGTAAGTTATGTGAGTGTCTATATTAGCTATATTAGCCTACTATCAAAATGACTTAAACAGAAGACAACACATGATGTAAGTGTCTATATTAATTATATTAGCCTACTATCAAAATGACTTTAAAAGTCTTATATAAGTGTTATAATGAAGGCAACACATCATGTAAGTGTCTATATTAGCCTACTATCAAAGGCTGACACAAATCTTCGTAGACAGAAATGTTGTATTTTATTTTTTATTAAATGAGTGCCTTAGAATGGCCAAAGGTATATATGTGTGTGTCCAACTTAAAGGAAACTGCAGGCTGTCTTCTTCTAATGGATGGATTACAATCTTTGCAAGCTGGGTAACGTTTGCTGTGGTCTGTAACAACATGGCAGACAAAAAAAATGCAGCCAATAATACATACAGATAATGTGTCATGAGACATGCAAATATAAATTAAATACACAGAGGACATAAGTAAAGGAAATAAAATGAGCTCAAATATACCTACAAACGAGGCATAATGATGCAATATGTACATACAGCTAACCTAAATAGCATGTTAGCATCGATTACGACTCATTGACCAAATATCCCTGATTAGCACTCCAGCAAATCAATAAAATCAACAAAAGCTCACCTTTGTGCATTCACGCACAGCATAAAATGTTTGGTGGACAAAATGAGACAAAGAAGGTGTGGCATGAAACACGTCTTTCAGTGGCAGCGTCGGAGAAAGTTGTGCATGTAAACAAACTATGGTGCGTTCAAGGATTGCTGAAATTAGTAGGACAAAAGGGTGCTTGCGAAATACTCTCATCAGTGAAGCATGTTTAATATAAACAGTGGGATTTCTAACAATTAGGAAGGTTTGTGTCATGTTTGTCCTTCTAAAGAAAATATATTAACCCCTTGTGTAATGTTCATATTGTTGTTATTCAGCCAGCGTTTGTGTCTCTGACGGACCCGTTGCATTGCTCACAATCAAACACTTTTATGTTGAAATACTGAACAGATGTTTATTGGGATAAGGTAAACATCTGTTCAGTATTTTAACATAAAAGTGTTTGATTGTGAGGCATTAAAAGCCACAAAATGCAACGGGTCCATCAGACCCACAAACGCTGGTTGAGTAACCACAGGGTTTCTTCTTGCGGTTCCCACACAAGGTTGCAACATTGTTTGTCAACACTGTCTGCTCTCATTTTCTCGCACATTTGACCCTCTGATGTTCTGTGTACCTACACTCTGTCCTCCTCCAGTGTGTGTGTGTGTGTGTGTGTGTGTGTGTGTGTGTGTGTGTGTTTGGTACAAAGAAGATCAATTTCCACACTTCTTTTAGCCCCGGGTCCAGTGGACCCGGACATCTTATATGTAATAGAAATGTGTAGGGGGGGGGGGGTGTATAGTGTGTGGTCATTAAATATGTATTCTGATATATGTTCTACACAGAAAATGAGCCAAAGTCAGTGAGTCTCAGTTTGAAAAATTAATTAATTGTATTATTTTTCTTTTAATAAAAAATGAAAACGGGTCCCACAGACCCAAACACCACACAAGACAAAAAATTTAAAAAAAATGTCTTCATCTTTTTCCATTTTCACACATGGGAGCCACTAGGGCGGCGCTAAAGAGCCGCATGTAGCTCCAGAGCCGCGGGTTGCTGACTTAATTCATGTTTCTCTGCGGACCGGTACCAGTCCTTAGGAGATCTGAATTTCCCATCTGGGTATTTTAAACTACAAACCCGGTTTCCATATGAGTTGGGAAATTGTGTTAGATGTAAATATAAACAGAATACAATGATTTGCAAATCCTTTTCAACCCATATTCAATTGAATGCACTACAAAGACAAGATATTTGATGTTTAAACTCAATTTTTTATTTATTTTTTGCAAATAATAATTAACTTATAATTTCATGGCTGCAACACATGCCAAAGTAGTTGGGAAAGGGCATGTTCACCACTGTGTTACATCACCTTTTCTTTTAACAACACTCAATAAACGATTGGGAACTAAGGAAACTAATTGTTGAAGCTTTGAAAGTGGAATTATTTCCCATTCTTGTTTTATGTAGAGCTTCAGTCGTTCAACACACTGTCGTATTTTATGCTTCAAAATGCGCCACACATTTTCGATGGGAGACAGGTCTGGACTGCAGGCGGGCCAGGAAAGTACCCGCACTTTTTTTTTACGAAGCCACGCTGTTGTAACACGTGCTGAATGTGGCTTGGCATTGTCTTGCTGAAATAAGCAGGGGCGTCCATGAAAAAGACGGCGCTTAAATGGCAGCATATGTTGTTCCAAAACCTGTATGTACCTTTCAGCATTAATGGTGCCTTCACAGATGTGTAAGTTACCCATGCCTTGGGCACTAATGCACCCCCATACCATCACAGATGCTGGCTTTTGAACTTTGCGTCGAGAACAGTCTGGATGGTTCTTTTCCCCTTTGGTCCGGATAACACGATGTTGAATATTTCCAAAACAATTTGAAATGTGGACTCGTCAGACCACAGAACACTTTTCCACTTTGCATTAGTCCATCTTAGATGATCTCGGGCCCAGAGAAGCCGGCGGCGTTTCTGGGTGTTGTTGATAAATGTCTTTCGCTTTGCATAGTAGAGCTTTAACTTGCACTTACAGATGTAGCGACCAACTGTATTTAGGGACAGTGGTTTTCTGAAGTGTTCCTGAGCCCATGTGGTGATATCCTTTAGAGGTTGATGTCGGTTTTTGATACAGTGCCGTCTGAGGGATCGAAGGTCCCGGTCATTCAATGTTGGTTTCCGGCCATGTCGCTTATGTGGAGTGATTTCTCCAGATTCTCTGAACTTTTTGATGATATTATGGACCGTAGTTGTTGAAATCCCTAACTTTCTTGCAATTGCACTTTGAGAAACGTTGTTCTTAAACTGTTTGACTATTTGCTCAAGCAGCTGTGGACAAAGGGGTGTACCTCGTCCCATGCTTTCTTGTGAAAGACTGAGCATTTTTTGGGAAGCTGTTTTTATACCCAATCATGGCACCCACATGTTCCCAATTAGCCTGCACACCTGTGGGATGTTCCAAATACGTGTTTGATGAGCATTCCTCAACTTTATCAGTATTTATTGCCCCCTGTCCCAACTTCTTTGTCACGTGTTGCCGGCATCAAATTCTAAAGTTAATGATTATTTGCAAAAAAAAAAAAGTTTATCAGTTTGAACATCAAATATGTTGTCTTTGTAGCATATTCAACTGAATATGGGTTGAAAATGATTTGCAAATCATTGTATTCCGTTTATATTTATATCTAACACAATTTCCCAACTCATATGGAAACGGGGTTTGTATTTCTGATCCTGATCCTCTGATTGGTCACAATGGTAAATGGGTTATACTTGTATTGCGCTTTTCTACCTTCAAGGTACTCAAAGCGCTTTGACACTATTTCCACATTCACACACACGTTCACACACTGATGTCGGGAGCTGCCATGCAAGGCCCGAACCCCGACCCATCAGGAGCAAGGGTGAAGCGTCTTACTCAAGGACACAACGGACGTGACTAGGTTGGTAGAAGGTGGGGATCGAACCAGGAACCCTCAGGTTGCCGGCACGGCCACTCTCCCAACCGCGCCACGCCGTCCCCAAAAGCCTCTCACGTGACTACAGGGCGCCATGTTTGCTACCAACTTTGACACCGAGTTGGCCATACTCTAGACACGTACCACAGTTTGAGCTTTTCTTCGACAGTCTTTATATTGTTGGTGTTGTATAAAAAAAACAAAAAACGGCAGACTTAAAAATGTGATTTTCTTCCAAAGGTGTCCTTTGGTGCCTTTTAGTGCCATTTTACTTGAGGAATTGATGCATGCATGTGTCGTCAAGTCCCCATTGTCTCGGGAATAGTAGAAACGCGCAGTTAAATGTTAATGGGCCTCCCTTGAGTAAACGGTTCATACGGTGCTGGAAACGGAGGTGTGTGCATGCGTGTGTGTGTGTGTGTGTTCTGGCAATGCTTACTTAATGGGGACATCACTCTATTTACACAGTCACCTTTAGAGGCCTACTGAAATGAATTTTTTTTATTTAAACGGGGATAGCAGATCTATTCTATGTGTCATACTTGATCATTTCGCGATATTGCCATATTTTTGCTGAAAGGATTTAGTATAGAACAACGACGATAAAGATTGCAACTTTTGGTATCTGATAAAAAAAAAGGCTTGCCCCTACCGGAAGTAGCGTGACGTAGTCAGTTGAACATATACGCAAAGTTCCCTATTGTTTACAATGATGGCCGCATGAAGTGAGAGAGATTCGGACCGAGAAAGCGACAATTTCCCCATTAATTTGAGCGAGGATGAAAGATTTGTGGATGAGTAAAGTGCAAGTGAAGGACTAGTGGGGAGTTGAAGCTATTCAGATAGGGAAGATGCTGTGAGAGTCGGGGGTGACCTGATATTCAGCTGGGAATGACTACAACAGTAAATAAACACAAGACATATATATACTCTGTTAGCCACAACACAACCAGGCTTATATTTAATATGCCACAAATTAATCCTGCATAAAAACACCTGCGTGTTTGTTATGCTAGCTCCTAGCTCCTATGCTAGCTCCTAGCTCCATAGAACACGCCAATACAATTCAAACACCTGATCAACACACACAATCACTCAGCCCAAAAGACCGTTCACCTAACCCAAGGTTCATAAAGCTTATATATTTTAAAAAAGTTACGTACATACGCAAAAAAAAGTTGCGCACATACGGTCAAGCGATCAAATGTTTAGAAGCCAAAGCTGCATACTCACAGTAGCACGTCTGCGTCTTTGTCATCCAAATCAAAGTAATCCTGGTAAGAGTCTGTGTTGTCCCAGTTCTCTACAGGCGTCTGTGTATCGAAGTCAAAAGTCCTCCTGGTTAGAGTCTCTGTTATCCGAGTTCTTCCATCTTGACTGCATCTTTCGGGAATGTAAACAAAGAAGCGCCGGCTGTGTACTGTTGTTGCTGACTACGTTCGAAAAATACGTCCATTTCGCACCGACAACTTTCTTCTTTGCTTGCTCAGCTTCCTTCTCCATAATGCAATGAACATGATTGCAACAGATTCACGAACACAGATGTTCAGAATACTGTGGAATTATGAAATGAAAACAGAGCTTTTTCGTATTGGCTTCAATGTGGAAGGCATACCCGTGTTCGCCGGTCTACGTCACGCGCATACGTCATCCTCAGAGGCGTTTCGAACCGGAAGTTTAGCGGCAAATTTAAAATGTCACTTTATAAGTTAACCGGGCCGTATTGGCATGTGTTATAATGTTAAGATTTCATCATTGATATATAAACTATCAGACTGCGTGGTCGGTAGTAGTGGGTTTCAGTAGGCCTTTAAGGGACCTCTGACAGTATGGGAACAAAAAAAACAGGTCCCCTAAAGGGAAACATTTTTAAATTATGTTAATCATTTAAAAAGGTTTACGCATTAATAGTACTGTGATTCTGTATGGTATACATCCTTAGTTAAAACTAATATATTTTTCCAAAACAAAAATCTGGTTTAGTGTTCCTTAGGATGACATTTTCATAAAGCATGATTATAAAACATTATTACCTGAAGGTATGATTGACATTCAGAATTTTCCATCCTTCTATATATGGTAGTTGGAGTTGCAGACAACTTCATTACTGCTAAATAGCAGTTTTCAGTAATGCCACAGAAGATGCAGGATTTGCTTTAACATATTAAAGGCCTACTGAAACCCACTACTACCGACCACGCAGTCTGATAGTTTATACATCAATGATGAAATCTTAACATTGCAACACATGCCAATACGGCCGGGTTAACTTATAAAGTGCAATTTTAAATTTCCCGGGAAACTTCCGGTTGAAAACGTGTAGGTATGATGACGTTTGCGCGTGACGTCGATGGTTGAAACGGAAGTATTGGGACACATTGTATCCCAATACAAACAGCTCTGTTTTCATCGCAAAATTCCACAGTATTCTGGACATCTGTGTCGGTGAATCTTTTGCAATTTGTTTAATGAACAACGGAGACTGCAAAGAAGAAAGCTGTAGGTGGGATCGGTGTATTAGCGGCTGGCTGCAGCAACACAACCAGGAGGACTTTGAGTTGGATAGCAGACACGCTATCCGACGCTAGCCGCCGACCGCATCGATGATCGGGTGAAGTCCTTCGTCGCGCCGTCGATCGCTGAAACGCAGGTGAGCACGGGTGTTGATGAGCAGATGAGGGCTGGCGTAGGTGGAGCGCTAATGTTTTTATCATAGCTCTGACGGGGTCCCGTAGCTAAGTTAGCTTCAATGGCATCGTTAGCAACAGCATTGCTAGGCTTCGACAGGCGGCACAGCATTAACCGTGTAGTTACAGGTCCAGTGTTTTGTTCGGTGTCTCCTGATAGTAGTATTGTTGATCTTCTGTCTATCCTTCCAGTCAGGGGCTTATTTATTTTGTTTCTATCTGCATTTAAGCACGATGCTATCACGTTAGCTCCGTAGCTAAAGTGCTTCACCGATGTATTGTCGTGGAGATAAAAGTCACTGTGAATGTCCATTTCGCGTTCTCAACCCGACATCTATTTAATAATACCACCTTAACATTTGACAACCAAACAATTAAACAAGGTGACTCTGTAAAGAATCTGGGTATTATCTTCGACCCAACTCTCTCGTTTGAGTCACACATTAAGAGTGTTACTAAAACGGCCTTCTTTCATCTCCGTAATATCGCTAAAATCCTTTCCATTTTGTCCACAAGCGATGCTGAGATCATTATCCATGCATTCGTTACATCTCGTCTCGATTACTGTAACGTTTTATTTTCGGGCCTCCCTATGTCTAGCATTAAAAGATTACAGTTGGTACAAAATGCGGCTGCTAGACTTTTGACAAAAACAAGAAAGTTTGATCATATTACGCCTATACTGGCTCACCTGCACTGGCTTCCTGTGCACTTAAGATGCGACTTTAAGGTTTTACTACTTACGTTTAAAATACTACACGGTCAAGCTCCTGCCTATCTTGCCGATTGTATTGTACCATATGTCCCGACAAGAAATCTGCGTTCAAAGAACTCCGGCTTATTAGTGATTCCCAGAGCCCAAATAAAGTCTGCGGGCTATAGAGCGTTTTCTATTCGGGCTCCAATACTATGGAATGCCCTCCCGGTAAAAGTTAGAGATGCTACCTCAGTAGAAGCATCTTAAAACTCATTTGTATACTCTAACCTTTAAATAGACTCCCTTTTTAGACCAGTTGATCTGCCGTTTCTTTTCTTTTCTTTTCTCCTCTGCTCCCCTCTCCCTTATGGAGGGGGAGTTGCACAGGTCCGGTGGTCACGGATGAAGTGCTTGTTGTCCAGAGTCGGGACCCCGGGTGGACCACTAGCCTGTGCATCGGTTGGGGACATCTCTACGCTGCTGACCCGTCTCCGCTCGGGATGGTTCCTGCTGGCCCCACTATGGACTGGACTTTCGCTGATGTGTTGGATCCGCTGTGGACTGGACTTTCACAATATTATGTCAGACCCACTCGACATCCATTGCTTTCGGTCTCCCCTAGAGGGGGTGGGTTACCCACATATGCGGTCCTCTCCAAGGTTTCTCATAGTCATTCACATTGACGTCACACTGGGGTGAGTTTTCCTTGCCTGTATGTGGGCTCTTTACCGAGGTCGTCGTTGTGGCTTGTACAGCCCTTTGAGACACTTGTGATTTAGGGCTATATAAATAAACATTGATTGATTGATTGATTGATTGATTGATATAGTATCCGAGGTGGTTTAAAATACAAATCCGTGATCCACAATAGAAAAAGGAGAAAGTGTGTAATCCAATGAGCCCTTTTACCTAAGTTACGGTCAGAGCGAAAAAAGATACGTCCTGCACTGCACTCTAGTCCTTCACTCTTACGTTCCTCATCCACGAATCTTTCATCCTGGCTCAAATTAATGGGGTAATCGTCGCTTTCTCGGTCCGAATCGCTCTCGCTGCTGGTGTAAACAATGGGGAAATGTGAAGAGCCTTTCAACCTGCGACGTCACGCTACTTCCGGTACAGGCAAGGCTTTTTTTTATCAGCGACCAAAAGTTGCGAACTTTATCGTCGATGTTCTCTACTAAATCCTTTCAGGAAAAATATGGCAATATCGCGAAACGATCAAATATGACACATAGAATGGATCTGCTATCCCCGTTTAAATGAAAAAAAATCATTTCAGTAGGCCTTAAGTGGTGAAACTTCCTATAAGAGGACAGCTGTATAGTAGTGCTGTATTCTGAGGATCATGTCATATTTCATTTGAAGTTTTTTTATTTTTTTATTTTTTTAAAAGGTCCTTTTGTGTGAATTATGCAAAATTATTTAAATTTGGTCCCCATGAACCATATTAACTCTTTTTCCCCAGGGTCCCCAGTAAGAATGATCAGCACATTACTTCATCAATCCAGAGATTTAAAAACGTGTATGAGCTAACTGGGCAGTGGCCATTTTACCTCATTTTTTTATGCCTCCACAACCTGCAGAAAGGGTGGTCCCTACAAGTGACGATCAAAAAATTGGTCCCCATTCCAAATGATAACCAGTATGTGTGTGTGTGTGTGTGTGTGTGTGTTACACCCAATTTGAACCCAAGTAGGAGGTTCTCGTGAAGAGAAAAGCGACACTTTCTCGCCCCGACTTGTCAAGTAGAGATTCTTGATCAGCGGCGGTAAGCTGATGCTCCTCCTCCTCCTCCTCCTCCTCCCCTCCCATGCCTGGCGAGCACCACGATGAAACGGTGTGAGACACATGAGACCCTCGAGCCTGCAGGTGGCACTCGCTTTGCCTCCGAATTCCCAAAGCTCGTATCGCTCTTAAAGTTGCATGAATTACACGTTATTGGAAAGTAATCGCTTTCATATTGTGTGTCTACGTCTGTGATATGTAGGAAAGCCCAATTCCCAGTTGTCAGCGATGGCGGCATGAAAAATATAGTTTTATTAGTTATTGTGTATCATGCAGACGATTCACAGCAAAAAGTATTAAACCTTGTTAGTGCATATTTCAATAAAATGTTATCTGTTATTGAAAAAGTACGTACAAACCCCAAAACCAGTGAAGTTGGCACGTTGTTCAAATAGTAAATAAAAACAGAATACAATGATTTGCAAAACCTTTTCAACCTATATTAGACTGCAAAGACATGATACTTAACATTTGAACTGGAAAAGGTAATTTTTTTGCAAATATTAGCTCATTTGGAATTTGATGCCAGCAACATGTTTAAAAAAAAGCTGGCACAAGAGGCAAAAAAAGACTGAGAAAGTTGAGGACTGCTCGTCAAACACTTATTTGGAACATCCCACAGGTGAATAGGCTAATTGGGAACAGGTGGGTGCCATGATTGGGTATCAAAGCAGCTTCCATGAAATGCTCAGTCATTCACAAAGATGGGGCGAGGGTCACCACTTTATGAACAAATGCGTGAGCAAATTGTCCAACAGTTTAAGAACAATATTTCTCAACCAGCTATTGCAAGAAATTTAGGGATTTTACCATCTACGGTCCGTAATATCATCAAAAGATTCAGACAATCTGGAGAAATCACTGCATGTAAGAAATTTAGGGATTTTACCATCTACGGTCCGTAATATCATCAAAAGATTCAGACAATCTGGAGAAATCACTGCATGTAAGCGATGATATTATGGACCTTTGATCCCTCAGGCATTACTGCATCAAAAAGCGACATCAGTGTGTAAAGGATATCACCACATGGCCCCAGTTTCACTTTAGAAAACCACGGTCAGTAACTACAGTTTGTCGCTACATCTGTAAGTGCAAGTTAAAACTCTACTATGCAAAGCGAAAGCCATTTATCAGCAACACCCAGAAATGCCGTCGGCTTCGCTGGGCCCAAGCTCATTTTTTTGACAATGCTAACATGTCAACCTGCACATCAATGCAGTTTCTATGCCGCTAGACAAAGCTCAAACAAAATCTCATTGACATGTATGACTTCAGTGTTATTATGAAAATGACAATAAAGGAATTGACTGATTGATTGATTGATCTAAGATGGACTGATGCAAAGTGGAAAAGTGTTCTGTGGTCTGACGAGTCCACATTTCAAATTGTTTTTGGAAATTATGGACGTTGTATCCTCCGGACCAGAGAGAAAAAGAACCATCCGGATTGTTATAGGCGCAAAGTTCAAAAGCCAGCATCTGTGATGGTATGGGGGTGTATTAGTGTCCAAGGCATGGGTAACTTACACCTCTGTGAAGGCGACATTAATGCTGAAAGGTACATACAGGTTTTGGAGCAACATATCAACGTTATCATGGACGCCCCTGCTTATTTCAGCAAGACAATGCCAAGCCACGTGTTACAACAGTGTGGCTTCGTAGTAAAAGAGTGCGGGTACTAGACTGGCCTGCCTGTAGTCCAGACCTGTCTCCCATTGAAAATGCGTGGCGCATTATGAAGCCTAAAATACCACAACGGAGACCCCAGGACTGTTGAACAACTTAAGCTGTACATCAAGCAAGAATGGGAAATAATTCCACCTGAAAAGCTTCAAAAATTGGTCTCCTCAGTTCTCCAAACGTTTACTGTTGTTAAAAGGAAAGGCCATGTAACACAGTGGTAAAAATGCCCCTGTGCCAACTTTTTTGCAATGTGTTGATTAAATTAGATTCTAAGTTAATGATTATTTGCAACAAAAAAAAAAAACTTTCTTAGTTGGAACATTAAATATCTTGTCTTTGCAGTCTATTCAATTGAATATAAGTTGCAAATCATTGTATTCTGTTTTTATTCACAAATTACACAATGTGCCAACTTCACTGGTTTTGGGTTTTGTATGTAAATACAAATATGTATATATTGTTTTCTTTGTCATGTCACTAATTTTGACTTCAGACATATTTGTTGGGAGTCGTCAATAATTACACTGAAAAATTGCAGTCACACTTTGGTTGTCCTTGCAGTAAACATACAGTGGCGGTCGGGAAAAAAATGTCCAACTCACAGATTTCTAAAGATTTCAGCTCGGGTCCCCGGCATGTCTAAAAAGTGATGCTTAAAGACCTACTGAAATGAAATTTTCTTATTTAAACGGGGATAGCAGATCCATTCTATGTGTCATACTTGATCATTTCGCGATATTGCCATATTTTTGCTGAAAGGATTTAGTAGAGAACATCGACGATAAAGTTCGCAAATTTTGGTCGCTGATAAAAAAAGCCTTGCCTGTACCGGAAGTAGCGTGACGTCACAGGTTGAAGAGCTCCTCACATCTGCACATTGTTTGCAATCATGGCCACCAGCAGCCAGAGCGATTCGGACCGAGAAAGCGACGATTACCCCATTAATTTGAGCGAGGATGAAAGATTTGTGGATGAGGAAAGTGAGAGTGAAGGATTAGAGGGCAGTGGAAGCGATTCAGATAGGGAAGATGCTGAGAGAGGCGGGTGGGACCTGATATTCAGCTGGGAATGACTAAAACAGTAAATAAACACAAGACATATATATTGTCATGTCTGTGTTGATCTTGTTTTTGTTTTGCTTGGTTTTTGGACACTTTTTAGTTCCTGGTTTCACTTCCTGGTTTTGTTTTGTTTCCATGGTTACTCATTAGTTTCACCTGTTCCACGTTTGGACTCACACACACCTGTCTCACGTTTTCACATTGTCATGTCACGCACCTGTTCACAGTTAGTCACGCACCTGTTTTCACTTATCATGTCACTATATAGGCTTTTCTGTTTCTGTTGTTCGTGCTGGCGACATCACACATTCATGCCATGTTCACTGTTTCATCTCATGCCAAGTAAGTTTTGTTTATTGTTCATAGTTTTGTGCCCACGTGCATGTCTTTTGTTTCATAGTCTAGTTTTCTACTTCCGCCTTTGTGCGCGCTTTTTGTTTTGTCATAGCCAAGTTTGTTACCTCCTCTGTGAGCGCCTTTTGTTTGTACCTTTTGTTTGAGTTAAAAGATTAAACATGTCCTCACCTGCACGCCACGTCCGTTCCAATTCTTGCATCTTGGGAAAACAAAACCCTCACAGTCCACGTTATGACATATATACTCTATTAGCCACAACACAACCAGGCTTATATTTAAAATGACACAAATTAATCCGTATAACAAACACCTCCCCCCTCCCGTCCATATAATAATAATAATAATAATAATACCTGGGATTTATATAGCGCTTTTCTAAGTACCCAAAGTCGCTTTACATGTTAAAAACCCATCATTCATTCACACCTGGTGGTGGTAAACTACTTGCATAGCCACAACTGCCCTGGGGTAGACTGACGGAAGCGTGGCTGCCAATTTGCGCCTACGGCCCCTCCGACCACCACCTATCATTCATTCAACATTCATTCACCGGTGTGAGCGGCACCGAGGGCAAGGGTGAAGTGTCCTGCTCAAGGACACAACGGCATGGTAAGAGGCGGGGAGCTAACCTGCAACCCTCAGGTTTCTGACACGGGCGTTCTACCCACTACGCCATGCCGCCCCATATAACCCACCAATACAAATCAAACAGCCGCACAACACACTCAATCCCACAGCCCAAAGTACCGTTCACCTCCGTAAAGTTCATACAGCACATATATTTCCCCAAAGTTACGTACGTGACATGCGCATAGCGGCATGCACGTACGGGCAAGCGATCAAATGTTTGGAAGCCAAAGCTGTACTCACGGTAGCGCGTCTGCTATCCAACTCAAATTCCTCCTGGTTGTGTTGCTGCAGCCGGCCGCTAATACACCGCTTCCCACCTACAGCTTTCTTCTTTGCTGTCTCCATTGTTCATTAAACACATTGCAAAAGATTCACCAACACAGATGTCCAGAATACTGTGGAATTTTTCGATGAAAACAGACGACTTAATAGCTGGCCACAATGGTGTCCCAATATGTCCGCTACAATCCGTGACGTCACGCGCAAACGTCATCATACCGAGACGTTTTCAGCAGAATATTTCGCGGGGAATTTAAAATTGCACTTTACTAATCTAACCCGGCCGTATTGGCATGTGTTGCAATGTTAAGATTGCATCATTGATATATAAACTATCAGACTGCGTGGTCGGTAGTAGTGGGTTTCAGTAGGCCTTTAAAGAGTTTCTATTCCATGACCTCCTTTTTAGGAACCAGTGACCGAACATCAGCAAGTTGAAAGCAGGAATCGCATGGTTAGATTTATCTCCTACGGTTTGTCCATCGGATGACAAAACTACCGTATGCCCGTGACTGAAAGAGATGTGCATGGTGACCAGACATGGTGAAAGTCAAAAGGGAGGACATAACTCCGCTCAGTGTGCAAACTGGCCTCATTGTCTCCATTGTGCGATGTGTAATTGAGAGACAATTTGTATAACGTGGCGTTGGTAAAGGGATTAGGAGACATGATTTATGCTCCAAAGACATTTATCGTTCAAAGCAAATGAGTTTCTTTTCTCTGCGGGACAATAGAGGGCTGACGGACTCCTCCCTTAATCTCTGCGAGCCCCAAAAAAAAAAAAAAAAAGGGCTCACTAAACCAAAATTGAGGGTGCGTGTAATTCAGACCCTGATGAAGCCATTTCTGATCCTGCATGAGCCCTGCTCTGTGTGCTCAGGGTTGGGAGCGTCAGCGCAGTTACGCAAGCGTCTCAAAAGGTAAAAACCCACATGGTGGCCTTCGTTTGGGTTCACCTCAGGTTTCGCTTTTGAAATAGCAAGATGTGAGAACGAGGGTTTTGTTTCTTTGTACTCGCCCTACGGCCAGCCGCCCATTTCTCGTCGTGGAGGTGAAGGTGCCTTTCAATTTTCTGAAAGAGCCAGCTCGGGGGAAAAACATTCTGTTTACCACTGTCCCTTTTGAAAATGATTTGTTGAAATTGGTTCCTGACATGGCTTCGGGATATTTTGTCGTTAAGATTCCGCGTCCAAAAATCTATTTGACCTCCTTCTCCCGTCCTGGCTGCCGTGCGCCACGCGTGAATGACAGATATGAAAACACGCACGGTGTTTTGGCGTGAAGCTGTACAGAGTTCAGTTTGCAAAGTTCCATGAACCCAAGGAAAAACACCCGACTCGAATGTGTCGGTACGATCGGTCGTGACTTTCAACCTTGATGGTGGGGCTTGGCAGAGGGGTGACCAGTGATGGGAGGAGTGCAGGGTCTTGGCATCATTATCACGTGGCAAAGTATTAGCCGGAGAGATTGATGGTTCTGACTGCATCCGACCGATAACTGGGAATTGGTGGATGGAATTGGGTTGGAACCAAATGTGGACATTCCGGACAGCTGCTCCTAGCAGGAGCCAATCAAATGGTTCCATCCCTGCTAAGACTCCAGTTGTTCGTTTTTTGCGGAATGATCTCTTTTGCACTTGAGAACTTTTTAGGTTAATGTAGGATTGTCACGATTTATTGAATTATTGACACAGTAACTAAAACTGTTATATATATACAGTTAGGTCCATAAATATTTGGACATTGACACAATTTTCAGTATTCCAGCTCTGTACAACACCACAATGGATTTGAAATGAAACAATCAAGATGTGCTTTAAGTGCAGACTTTGAGCTTTAATTTGAAGGTATTTACATCCAAATCAGGTGAACGGTGTAGGAATTACAACACATTTTATATGTGCCTTCCACTTTTTAAGGGACCAAAAGTAATTGGACAAACTAACATAATCATAAATCAAATTGTCACTTTTTAATACTTTGTTGCAAATCCTTTGCAGTCAATGACAGCCTGAAGTGTGGAACCCATAGACATCACCAGACGCTGGGTTTGGTCCCTGGTGATGCTCTGCCGGGCCTCTGTTGCAACTGTCTTCAATTCCTGCTTGTTCTTTGGGCATTTTCCCTTCAGTTTTGTCTTCAGCAAGTGAAATTCATGCTCAATGGGATTCAGGTCAGGTGATTGACTTGGCCATTGCAGAACATTCCACTTCTTTGCCTTAAAAAACTACTTGGTTCCTTTCGCAGTATGCTTCGGGTCAGTGTCCATCTGCACTGTGAAGCACCGTCCAATGAGTTTTGAAGCATTTGGCTGAATATGAGCAGATGATATTGCCCGAAACACTTCAGAATTCATTCTGCTGCTTTTGTCAGCTGTCATATCATCAATAAATATAAGAGATCCAGTTCCACTGGCAGCCATGCATGCCACTACCACCACCATGCTTCACTGATGAGGTGGTATGCTTTGGATCTTGAGCAGTTCCTTGCCTTCTCCATACTCTTTTCTTTCCATCATTCTGCTACAAGTTGATCTTTGTCTCATCTGTCCATAAGATGTTGTTCCAGAACTGCACAGGTTCTTTTACATGTTTCTTGGCTAACTCTAATCTGGCCTTCCTGTTTTTGAGGCTCACCAATGGTTTACACCTTGTGATGAAGCCTCTGTATTTTCTCTGGTGAAGCCTTCTCTTAATTGTTGACTGGGACATAGATACACCTACTGTACCTCCTGGGGAGTTTTCTTCATCTGGCCAACTGTTGTGAAGGGCTTTTTCTTGACAAGGGAAGGGATTTGTCTGTCATCCACCTCACTTGTTTTCCGTGGTCTTCCGGGTCTTTTGGTATTCCTGAGCTCAGCAGTGTGTTCTCTCTTTTTAAGAATGTACCAAACAGTTTGTTTGGCCACACCTCATGTTTTTGCTATCTCTCTGATGGCTTTGTTTTGACTTTTCAGCCTAATGATGGCTTGCTTCACTGATAGTGACAGCTCTTTGGACTTCATATTGAGAGATGACCTCCCCAGATACCAAATGAATATACCACACTTGAAATGACATCTAGGCCTTTTATCTGCTCTTTGTAAATGGAATAAATGAAAAAAAAAACAAGGGAATAACACACACCTGGCCATGGAACAGCTGAGTAGCCAATTGTCCAATTACTTTTGGTCCCTTAAAAAGTGGAAGGCACATATAAAAAGTGTTGTAATTCCTACACCGTTCACCTTATTTGGATGTAAATACCCTCAAATTAAAGCTCAAAGTCTGCACTTAACGCATATCTTGATTGTTTCATTTCAAACCCATTGTGGTGTTGTACAGAGCTGGAATACCGAAAATTGTGTCAATGTCCAAATATTTATGGACCTAACTGTATATATATGTATATATATATATAAGTCTAAGTACCAATGATTGTCACACACACACTAGGTGTGGCGAAATTATTCTCTGCATTTGACCCATCACCCTTGTATATACACTACCGTTCAAAAGTTTGGGGTCACCCAAACAATTTTGTGGAATAGCCTTCATTTCTAAGAACAAGAATAGACTGTCGCGTTTCAGATGAAAGTTCTCTTTTTCTGGCCATTTTGAGCGTTTAATTGACCCCACAAATGTGATGCTCCAGAAACTCAATCTGCTCAAAGGAAGGTCAGTTTTGTAGCTTCTGTAACGAGCTAAACTGTTTTCAGATGTGTGAACATGATTGCACAAGGATTTTCTTATCATCAATTAGCCTTCTGAGCCAATGAGCAAACACATTGTACCATTAGAACACTGGAGTGATAGTTGCTGGAAATGGGCCTCTATACACCTATGTAGATATTGCACCAAAAACCAGACATTTGTAGCTAGAATAGTCATTTACCACATTAGCAATGTATAGAGTGTATTCCTTTAAAGTTAAGACTAGTTTAAAGTTATCTTCATTGAAAAATAAGGACATTTCAATGTGACCCCAAACTTTTGAACGGTAGTGTATATAGATAGGCTCCAGCACCCCCAGCGACCCCAAAAGGGACAAGCGGTAGGAAATGGATGGATGGATATATCTATATACATATATACACACATGGTTACACATTAACATACATCCATACATACACATATATAATAAAGCTATAATAAAATATGTTTTAAATTATGATCTTGATCATGGAACCAAATGAGATTATAAATTGACATATACATACACACATATATATATATATATATATATATATATATATATATATATATATATATATATATATATATATATATATATATATATATATATATTTGAAAAAAATAATAATATATATATATGTATATTTGTATATATGTATAGGTGTGGATGTGTGTGTGTATATATAGTTGCATGAATATGTATGTATATATATTTGTTGGGGTGCTCTTGGAGCATGTTTGCCCCACGGGGGTCGGCGCCCCATTTTCTTAAAAATCAACTGTGCGCATTATAGCACGGTGCACCTTTTTATATGTATTAATTCTAGTTATGCTTTTTCTAGTTGTGGCACATGGTGTACTGATAAGTGTGACCAGCAGATGGCAGTCACACATTACATATACGTGTGGACTGCAGGTCGATGCCTTTTCAATAAATGATGCTAGCAAGTACCTGTAAGCAGTCAAGACCAAAACGTTGATGTTTCATTGAGAACATAGAACATTACACATGGTGCTCAAAAATAATTCAAAATGTTTTAGTACAACTTTGGTAAGCTACAAAGCCCCACCACTTGATGGATTGTCGTAGCATTACGGCTACTGTAGTCAGATGTACTGGGCTTCAAGATACGTGTACAAGAACCTCATTACAGGACCTATTAAGAGACACTTTATCTGGCGGTTTGTTTCGCTTGTTTATACAAAACCAACTTTTCTTACCTACTGGCTGTTGTGTATGTGCTTATAGTTATCAACACATTCCATGTTCTAGACAACAGAAGTAGCATTGGATTAACTGTAACTACGATAGAACATGAAGGAACACCGGTGTGTGTTTTATGTCGCACTACTACTTTTTGCAACATCATACCTCTGTGAGATGTCTTTTTTCTACTGGAGCTGCAATAAAAATAAAGTACAAATCCCAGATCAACATTGAGCACGAGTTAAGAGGAGCAATATTGAGTTTGAAGCCCGGATTTGAAAGAACGTGTCGTGCAAAACGCGGAACCATTTATTTTGTTGTTGTGTTATGCATCTGGCAGAATGAAGCGCAACTTGCACTGGAGTCAAATGTGTTTATATACAAACCCCAAAACCAGTGAAGTTGGCACGTTGTGTAATTCGTAAATAAAAACAGAATATAATGATTTGCAAATCCTTTTCAACTTATATTCAATTGAATAGACTGCAAAGACAAGTTATTTTTTGAAAATAATCATTAACTTGTAATTTAATGGCAGCAACTCATTGCAAAAAAGTCGGCACAGGGGCATTTTTACCACTGTGTTACATGGCCTTTCCTTTTAACACTCAGTAAAAGTTGTTCAACAGTCCGGGGGTCTCCATTGTGGTATTTTAGCCTTCATAAAGTGCCATGCATTTTCAATGGGAGACAGGTCTGGACTACAGGCCAGTCTAGTACCCGCACTCTTCCACTATGAAGCCACGCTGTTGTAACACGGGGCTTGGCATTGTCTTGCTGAAATAAGCAGGGGCGTCCATGATAATGTTGCTTGGATGGCAACATATGTTGCTCCAAAACCTGTATGTACCTTTCAGCATTAATGGCGCCTTCACAGATGTGTAAGTTACCCATGTCTTGGGCACTAATACACCCCCATACCATCACACATGCTGGCTTTTCAACTTTGCGCCTATAACACTCCGGATGGTTCTTTTCCTCTTTGGTGCGGAGGACACGACGTCCACAGTTTCCAAAAACAATTTGAAATGTGGACTCGTCAGACCACAGAACACTTTTCCACTTTGTATCAGTCCATCTTAGATGAGCTCAAGCCCAGCAAAGCCGACGCCGTTTCTGGGTGTTGTTGATAAACGGTTTTCGCCTTGCATAGGAGTGTTTTAACTTTCACTTACAGATGTAGCGACCAACTGTAGTTACTGACAATGGGTTTCTGAAGTGTTCCTGAGCCCATGTGGTGATATCCTTTACACACTGATGTCGCTTGTTGATGCAGTACAGCCTGAGGGATCGAAGGTCACGGGCCTAGCTGCTTACGTGCAGTGGTTTCTCCAGATTCTCTGAACCCTTTGATGATATTACAGACCGTAGATGGTGAAATCCCTAAATTCCTTGCAATAGCTGGTTGAAAAAGTTTGTTCTTAAACTGTTCAACAATTTGCTCACGCATTTGTTGACAAAGTGGTGACCCTCGCCCCATCCTTGTTTGTGAATGACTGAGAATTTCATGGAATCTACTTTTATACCCAATCATGGCACCCACCTGTTCCCAATTTTCCTGTTCACCTGTGGGATGTTCCAAATAAGTGTTTGATGAGCATTCCTCAACTTTATCAGTATTTATTGCCACCTTTCCCAACTTCTTTGTCACGTGTTGCTGGCATCAAATTCTAAAGTTAATGATTGTTTGGAAAAAAAAAAAAAATGTTTATCAGTTTGAACATCAAATATGTTGTCTTTGTAGCATATTCAACTGAATATGGGTTGAAAATGATTTGCAAATCATTGTATTCCGTTTATATTTACATCTAACACAATTTCCCAACTCATATGGAAACGGGGTTTGTACTTTGTTTTAGCAATCGAGAATATTTCAGTTGTTTTTATCCTTCTTTGTGGGGACATTGTTGATTGTCATGCCATGTTAGGATGTACTTTTGTGGACACCGTCTTTGCTCTACAGTAAGTCTTTGCTGTCGTCCAGCATTCTGTTTTTGTTTACTTTGTAGCCAGTTCAGTTTTAGTTTCGTTCTGCATAGCCATCCCTAAGCTTCAATGCTTTTTTTTAGTGGCACTCACCTTTTGTTTATTTTTGGTTTAAGCATTAGACACCTTTGTACCTGCACACTGCCTCCCGCTGTTTCCGACATCTACAAAGCAATTAGTTACGGGCTGCCACCTACTGATATGGAAGAGTATTGCACGGTTACTCTGCCGACACTCAACAACAACACATCATTTGCAGACTATAATTACTGGTTTGCAAAAAATATTTTTAACCCAAATAGGTGAAATTAGATAATCTCCCACGACACACCAGACTGTATCCCACAGTGGTTGAAAAACACTGCACTAACTGTCAGAAAACTCAACATTTTGCAAGTTTTGTGTTTCCTTTGCTTTACTGACACTGTTTGAATCTTAGTATTTTATCTGTTTTAATGTCTAAGCTTTTATTGTTTTAAATATTGGTTTGTACTGTAACGCTTTAAGATTTATTCAGATAAAAAGTGCATAACAAATAATATTTTTTTACTTCTTATCTACGTCATGCTTTGTGGCGTCCTACTCTGTTAACTTTAAGTAAGAACACCTTTGTCATGTATTCCTCCGAGTATTGAACTGTCAATTTGTTCCAAAAGAGCACAGCTTGCAAAACTATAAAAGTATTTTGATAACTTTTATTTTAAATGATAATACTGTACTAACCGTCTAGACTTTTACCACGGTTATCATTAATACGGTTTACCATTACATCAGTGTTAAACATTAACCATTAAAGGCCTACTGAAACCCACTACTACCGACCACGCAGTCTGATAGTTTATATATCAATGATGAAATCTTAACATTGCAACACATGCCAATACGGCCGGGTTTACTTATAAAGTGCAATTTTAAATTTCCCACGAAACTTCCGGTTAAAAACGTCTATGTATGATGACGTATGCGCGTGACGTCAATCGTTGAAACGGAAGTATTCGGACCCTATTGAATCCAATACAAAAAGCTCTGTTTTCATCTCATAATTCCACAGTATTCTGGACATCTGTGTTGGTGAATCTTTTGCAATTTGTTTAATGAACAATGGAGACTGCAAAGAAGAAAGTTGTAGGTGGGATCGGTGTATTAGCGGCGGACTACAGCAACACAACTAGGAGGACTTTAAGATGGATAGCAGACACGCTAGCCGCCGACCTCCCCTTGACTTCCTCCGTCTCCGGGCCGCCGACCGCATCTATGATCGTCGCTCCGTCGATCGCTGGAACGCAGGTGAGCACGGGTGTTGATGAGCAGATGAGGGCTGGCGTAGGTGGATAGCTAATGTTTTTAGCATAGCTCTGTGAGGTCCCGTTGCTAAGTTAGCTTCAATGGCATCATTAGCAACAGTATTGTTAAGTTTCGCCAGCCTGGAAAGCTTTAACCGTGTATTTACATGTCCATGGTTTAATAGTATTGTTGATTTTCTGTCTATCCTTCCAGTCAGGGGTTTATTTATTTTGTTTCTATCTGCATTTAAGCCCGATGTGCTATCACGTTAGCTACGTAGCTAAAGAGCTTCGCCGATGTAATGTCGTGGAGATAAAAGTCACTGTGAATGTCCATTTCGCGTTGTCGACTCTAATTTTCAAGAGGATATGGTATTTGAGGTGGTTTAAAATACAAATCCGTGATCCACAATAGAAAAAGGAGAAAGTGTGGAATCCAATGAACCCTTGTACTTAAGTTACGGTCAGAGCGAAAAAAGATACGTCCTGCACTGCACTCTAGTCCTTCACTCTCACGTTCCTCATCCACAAATCTTTCATCCTCGCTCAAATTAATGGGGTAATCGTCGCTTTCTCGGTCTGAATCGCTCTCGCTGCTGGTGTAAACAATGGGGAAATGTGAGGAGCCCTTCAACCTGCGACGTCACGCTACTTCCAGTACAGGCAAGGCTTTTTTTTATCAGCGACCAAAAGTTGCGAACTTTATCGTCGATGTTCTCTACTAAATCCTTTCAGCAAAAATATGGCAATATCGCAAAATGATCAAGTATGACACATAGAATGGATCTGCTATCCCCGTTTAAATAATAACATTTCATTTCAGTAGGCCTTTAAGTGAAGCATTGCTAGATTTACTTTTATATTTGAAGACTTTCCCTGCCAGCAAGTGTGTCTGTGCAATAATATAAATATTTTCCTTTTTTTTGTCATGAACCCTGCAGGGAAATATAAATTTTTCGCGACGCCCCTTAAATGCTTTACCGTTGACAACCTGACAATATGTATTTATTCGTACAATCCTCTGTGTGAGTCACATTCTTTATATAATCACCTTATTATCAAGTAGATTAATAAAATGAGCTGAGATAATATATTTTATGTTCAAATACTGAACAGATGTTTATTGGGATAAGGTAAACATCTGTTCAGTATTTTAACATAAAAGTGTTTGATTGTGAGTAGAGATGAAAAATGCTTTAAAAATGTAAAATCAGAAATTATAGGTATCTGTTTTTTTATTATCGGTATCTTTTTTTCTTTTCTTTTTTTATTAAATCAACATAACAAACACAAGATACATTTACAATTAGTGCACCAACCCAGAAAACCTCCTTCCCCCATTCACACTCATTCACACAAAAGGGTTGTTTCTTTCTGTTATTAATATTCTGGTTCTTACATTATATATCAATATATATCAATACAGTCTGCAAGGGATACAGTCCGTAAGCACACATGATTGTGCGTGCTGCTGGTCCACTAATAGTACTAACCTTTAACAGTTCATTTGACTCATGTTCATTAATTATTAGTTTCTATGTAACTGTTTTTATATTGTTTTACTTTCTTTTTTATTCAACAACATCTTTTTAATGTATTTATCTTATTTTATTTTATTCATTTAAAAAAAAAAAAGGACCTTATCTTCACCATACCTGGTTGTCCAAATTAGGCATACTAATGTGTTAATTCCATGACTGTATATATCAGTATCGGTTGATATCGGTATCGGTTGATATCGGTATCGTTTTTTTATTATCGTTTCTTTCTGTTATTAATATTATGGTTCCTACATTATATATCAATATATATCAATACAGTCTGCAAGGGATGCAGTCCGTAAGCACACATGATTGTGCGTGCTGCTGGTCCACTAATAGTACTAACCTTTAACAGTTAATTTTACTCATTTTCATTAATTACTAGTTTCTATGTAACTGTTTTTATATTGTTTTACTTTCTTTTTTATTCAAGAAAATGTTTTAAATGTATTTATCTTATTTTATTATTATTTTTTAAAAAGGACCTTATCTTCACCACACCTGGTTGTCCAAATTAGGCATAATAATGTGTTAACTCCACGACTGTATATATCGGTATCGGTTGATATCGGTATCGGTAATTAAGAGTTGGACAAAATCGGAATATCGGATATCGGCAAAAAAGCCATTATCAAATATAGAACATACATTGTCCCATTATGCTGACGACCTTCTCCTTTATGTGTCCAACGCAGAGTCTGCAATTCCATTAATTCTTAGCCTGTTACAACGGTTTGGTGAAATCTCCGGCTATGAATTGAATTTAAATAAAAGTGAGCTACTGCCCTTGAATATGGACGTCTCAATACTAGAAAACATTAGGTTGCCCTTTAAGATCACTACAGACAGTTTTAAGTACCTCGGAGTTACTATTACAAAGAATTTTAAAGACCTCTTCAGGCAAAACTTTGGAAAGTTGTTTACACAAAACAAGCAAGATCTGGCTAATTGGACTCCCCTTTTCATTTCACTTATAGGCAGAGTCAATGCAATTAAGATGACTGTGCTTCCAAAATATTTGTATCTGTTTCAATGTTTGCCTGTATTTATCCCTGGTACATTTTTCAAAAAATTAGACTTAATAATCTCATCTTATATTTGGTAGGACAAACGTCTGCGCAAGGAGTTTTTACAAAGAGCAAAACATGATGGAGGTATGGCCCTTCAAAATTTCTGTATGTATTACTGGGCCACCAACTTGCATTGCATGTCATACTGGACATATTACCTTCTACATCAGGAAAGTCCTACATGGGTGAAGCTGGAGACACATTCGTGTGGTTCTGCTTCATTACCAGCCCTAATGGGTGCAGCTTTGCCTCTATCAGTGAAGACAATTAACATTAATCCTGTAGTAAGTCACTCGCTCAAAATATACTGTCAATTTAGAAAACATTTTAACCTGCAAAGAATGAGCCTTTTCAGCCCAGTAGCATCAAATCACTGCTTTCCACCTTCAACACTTGACTCAGCTTTTAATATGTGGCATCAAAGGGGTTTGAAATGTTTCAATGACCTTTTTATAGACAATATATTTGCCTCTTTTACGGAGTTGTCCAAGAAATTTAATCTACCCAGTTCCCATATATTTAGATATTTCCAGATAAGGGATTATGTGAAAACAGTTCTTCCGCAGTTCCCTAACAAACCCTCTAAATCAACCACAGATGAAATGATGTCTTTAAATCCGACAAAGAAGAGGGCTATCTCATATATACTTAATTTACTTTTAGGATTAGAATGCACTTCCATGCTAAGAATTAGAACAGCATGGGAACAAGACCTCCAAATACCAATAGATGACGTAACCTGGGCAAAAATTGAGAAAAGGGTTCACTCATCTTCAATGTGCGCACGACACTCACTGGTCCAATTTAAAGTGATACACCGGGTACACTTCTCAAAAGCAAAATTAGCAAAAATATTTCCCCAAATTAACCCATTATGCAAAGTAGACAACGCAACATTAATACACATGTTTTGGCTGTGTCCGAAGCTAAAGGGGTACTGGAAATCCATCTTCGAAGCACTCTCCACAGTCTTAACCAGTGGCGTGCGGTGAGGTTAATGTCTGGTGAGGCACTGCATCATCACAGTCAGATTTACAAACATATGAACCCTAAATAGTATCTTATTCACCATGTGATTGGCAGCAGTTAACGGGTTATGTTTAAAAGCTCATACCAGCATTCTTTACACAACTGTAGCACACAAAAAAACACATTTAACAAAAAAAACATTATTATGGTCTTACCTTTCTTGCTGGACAGCCTTTGCGTGTGTACCACGCCGTTTGAAAAGAACGGGTCTTCTGTCCCGAAGTCAAAAGCAAACCTTTTAGCTCCGGCGTTGGTATACTTTTAATTATTACCTCCTGCTTCGATTGAAAGTCCAGTTTAGAAAACTGTTTTATTTTACATATGTAATCCTCCATGTTTTTAATAAAAGTCCAGGCTAGAGGAAATAAACAATCGCTTGCAAACTTTTTTTTAAATTTTTTTTTTCTTGTGCGGCCGAGGAATGATCTCTGGGATCACTACCGCCCTCTACCACCAGGAGGCCGGATTACTGCGAGCCTCAACCAGTACGTCTTTTGCAGCAGATTTATGAATGCTCAGCACAAGAAATACGTTACACACATACAGTTTTTGACAAAATACACTGTACATTATATACCTCAGCTAACTAATCTATGCCATAGTTTAGTTAGCTGATATAATTCATACAGCAATACGGTCTCACTGCACAGCAGCTCAGCAGTTAGCCGAGTCATTGTGCACAATCCATGTTGAGGCACAAACCAGTGACGTGCCTCATTTGGCTGCTGATCACGGCACCGTCTCTTCTCAGTATTTGAACGGCAAATGTGAAAATAAAAATAATCTAAAACTGGTGAAGTTAAATGGAAAATAACTTTAGTATAATCACTGGATACATATAACAATTTAATTATTATTTTTTTCTTTTTACATTTTTTTTCTTTCCCGCCTCCCCTGCCTCTAGTGACGGCACGCCACTGGTCTTAACAATTCAAATCGATCCAAACCCTTTAATTTCAGTATTTGGAATCATTCCTGAAGGGATGGAACTACCTGTAGGGGGTCACAAAATAGTTGCCTTTACCACCCTCCTCGCACGCCGCCTGATATTGTTAAAGTGGAAGGAGGCTGTCCCACCCTCAGTCTCCCACTGGATAAGAGACGTGCTAGCAAACTTGAAGCTAGAGAAAATAAGATATACATTACGGGGCTCTGAAAACAAGTTTTTTAAAGTGTGGAGACCTTTTTTGACTTTTTTTGACCAATCCTCTACACAAGTGCAGGAAGAGCCCTAGATATGTACCTTAAAGGCCTACTGAAACCCACTACTACCGACCACGCAGTCTGATAGTTTATACATCAATGATGAAATCTTAACATTGAAACACATGCCAATACGGCCGGGTTAACTTATAAAGTGCAATTTTAAAATTCCCGCCACACTTCCGTTTGAAAAACTCCTTTGGATATGATTTATGCGTGTGACGTCACAAAATCCACGGAAGTGGTTGTACCCCCATCGACCCGATACAAAAACCTCTTGTTTTCTTCGACAAAATTCCACAGTATTCTGGACATCTGTGTTGGTGAATCTTTTGCAATTTGTTTAATGAACAATGGAGGCTGCAAAGAAAAACGTTGTAGGTGGGATCGATCGGTGTATTAGCGGCTAAGTAATGTAATACAACAAACATGGACAGCAAACTGTAAAATATTTATTAAACTAAATGGAACACCAGAGGAAGCAAGAGTAATAGTCATAAGGAAAATAGCAGAGCTGGATAAATCTCAATAACGATAAAAAAATTAAACACAACCATGACACAAACAAACAATAATCAATCAAACAGAGAATTTATAACCTTTTCCAGCACCAACTATAACAGGACGGAATTGGACAGTGCTATAGATCCAGACATACATTTTTTTTCTCACATGGACAATAATTGTTTATATTATACAGAAGTACAGTACAACACCAACATTAATTCCAATAACAAACTGTCAATTACTCATATTAACTGCAGAAGCTTGTATGCCAATTTTAACAATATGAAATTATTTTTGGAACACTTTAAAGAACCTTTCAAAATTATCGCTGTATCAGAGACATGGATGGATCCAAAAAAAGGAATGGACTTTGGACTAGAAGGATATGAACTCAATTATATTAATAGAGTAAATAAGAATGGAGGCGGAGTTGCTGTATATGTGATGAAGGACTTCCATTACAAGGTGGTAAAAGACATGTCACTGGCTATTGACAATGTTTTAGAGTGTATAACCATTGAGATATGTCATGAAAGAAATAGAAATGTATTGATCAGGTGTATATATAGGGCACCCAACTCAAGTATTGAAGGATTTGAAGACTGGATTAAGGGAACTTTCAATGGAATCAGTCAAAAAGTACTCTTTTTATGTGGAGACTTCAACATTGATCTCTCGAACCCCAACAAGCAAAAGTCCATTAATGATTTCACAGATACAATGTATAGTATGAGTTGGTATCCTCAAATCACAAGGCCAACCAGAATTGCAAGTCACAGTGCTACACTTATTGACAATATATTCACTAATGTCTTTGATAATAATATAACAAGTGGACTGTTAACAACCGACATCTGCGACCATCTGCCAGTCTTTACTATTTATGATGGGAACTACAGGAAGAAGAACATTGACAAAAAGACATTTCAACGACTATGTACAGAGGAAGGAATGATTTTCTTCAAGAAGGATCTGAGGAAACAAATTTGGGACAATGTATATAATGAAGATGATGTAGATGATGCATATGGGAATTTTGTCAACACCTTTCTAACACTCTATGATAAACATTGCCCATGGAAAGAACGTAGTAAGAAGCAAAAGAAAAACAACCAACCGTGGATGACAAAAGGACTGAAAAATGCTTGTCACAAAAAAAAACACATTGTATCGAATATTTATAACACAAAGATCTATAGAGGCAGAAAATAAGTATAAGAAATATAAAAACAAGCTAATTGGTATACTACGAACATGTAAGAAGGAATACTACAGTCAATTATTAAACAAGAACAAAAACAACATGAGAGCAACATGGGGCATCCTAAATAGCATCATTAAAAATGGTGCTAAGAAAGATTACCCCCAGTACTTTCTAGATGGACATACAAAAAATGACAATATGAACCAAATAGCTGAACGTTTCAATGATTATTTTGTTAATATCGGAAAAAATCTGGATCAAAGAATTCCAAATGCAGATGATGGGTCAGTTGAGGACTTGAGTGAGCTCATAGACAGAAATCCCAATTCTATGTTTCTTAAAAGTGTAACAAAAGAAGAACTAATCAAAATTGTAAAAAATTGTAAATACAAGACTTCAACTGACTGTCATGGAATAGATATGGTAACGATAAAAAAGGTTATAGAAGACATTTCAGAACCTCTGACATATATCACCAATGTATCATTTTTCAATCAATCAATCAATCAATGTTTATTTATATAGCCCTAAATCACAAGTGTCTCAAAGGGCTGTACAAGCCACGACGACATCCTCGGTACAGAGCCCACATACGGGCAAGGAAAAACTCACCCCAGTGGGACGTCGGTGAATGACTATGAGAAACCTTGGAGAGGACCGCATATGTGGGTAACCCCCCCCTCTAGGGGAGACCGAAAGCAATGGATGTCGAGTGGGTCAACCGGAAAATTCCCAGACAAAATGAAAATTGCAAAAGTCGTACCAATCTATAAGAATGGAGACGTACACCAGTTTACTAACTACAGACCAGTTTCATTACTTCCACAATTCTCCAAAATCATGGAAAAATTATTCAATAGTCGATTAGATTTATTTATTAACAAAAGTGGGACGCTCGTGGAGAACCAATATGGATTTCGAGCAAATATCTCAACATCAATACCATTAATTAAAATAACAGAGGAAATTACCAATGCAATAGATGGTAAAGAATGTGCGGCAGCAGTATTCATGGACTTAACAAAAGCATTTGATACAATTAATCATGATATTTTAATACAAAAATTAGAACGATATGGCATCAGAGGTTTGGTATTGAACTGGGTAAGAAGCTATTTAACCAACAGGAAGCAATATGTGAAGATGGGTGAAAATATGTCAACACGGCTAGATATATCCTGTGGTGTGCCGCAGGGATCAATACTGGGACCAAAATTGTTTAATCTTTATATAAACGACATTTGTAAAGTTACAAAGGACTTAAAGTTAGTTTTATTTGCAGATGATACAACTGCTTTCTGTTCAGGAGAGAACACACAGAAGATAATACAAGTAATAACAGAAGAAATGAACAAATTAAAAAGATGGTTTGACAAAAACAGACTATCTTTGAATCTCAGTAAAACTAAAATAATGCTATTTGGTAATAGTAGGAAAGAGCATCATACGCAAATACAAATAGACGGAGTAGACATCGAAAGGGTAAAAGAAACCAGATTTTTGGGAGTATTAATAGATGATAAAATGAACTGGAAATCTCATATACAAAACATACAACATAAGGTAGCAAAAAACATTTCAATAATGAATAAAACAAATCACGTCCTGGGCCAAAAATCACTTCATATTCTCTACTGCTCACTAGTGTTACCATATCTGACTTATTGTGCAGAAATATGGGGAAATAACTACAAATGTGCGCTACATTCGTTAACCATGTTACAAAAAAGATCAGTTAGAATAATACATAATGTTGGATATAGAGAACATACAAACCCTTTATTTATTAAGTCAAAAATATTAAAGTTTGGTGATTTGGTAAAATTGCAAACAGCTAAAATGATGTACAAAGCAATCTATAACCTGCTACCAAAGAATGTACAACATTTCTTCTCAACTAAAGAGGAGAAATATAACCTTAGAGGAAAAAATAATTTAAAACATTTATATGCACGTACAACACTTAAAACTTTTAGCATAACAGTATGTGGAATTAAATTATGGAATGGATTAAGTAAAGAAGTTAAAAATTGTACTGACATGATCCAGTTTAAGAGGTTGTTTAAATTAATAGTGCTTACAAAGTACAAAGAAGAAGAACTATGAGAAAAACTTCCAACCTTATTGAAAATATTCTTCATCTCAGTATGTTAATAATGACTGAATTAATTAATTACATATTACAAACTGTTGTATATACTAATTCATATATGTTATTTTATTATATAAAAATGTCAGTAAATGATTTTATATAATTGTAAATGCTTTGAAGTGGGAAAGGGGTAGGATTAAATAAGCTTTGCTTCTTCCTACTCCTTTTCGGGCATGATGTAAATGAAATGATATGAAATTGTGTGATGTATTATGATGTAAATGTGTTCATGTTCGAAATAAACTAAAAGAAAGAAAGAAAGAAAGAAAGAAAGTACAATACTTACAGCAACACAACAAGGACTACTTACTACGCCTAGCCGATGCTTGCCGCCAAACCCACGGATGAAGTCCTTTGTCGCGCCGTCGATCGCTGGAACGCAGGTGAGCACGGCTGTTGATGGGAAGATGAGGGCTGGCTGGCGTAAGTGGAGCGCTAATGTTTTTATCATAGTTCTGTGAGGTCCGGTTGCTAAGTTGCTAAATTAGCCATAGCGTCGTTAGCAACAGCATTGTTAAGCCTTAACAGGCTGAGAATGTTTAACCGTGTAGTTACATGTACATGGTTTAATAGTATTGTTGATCTTCTGTCTATCCTTCCAGTCAGGGGTTTATTTCTTTTGTTTCAATCTTCATTTGAGACCGATGCTATCATGTTAGCTCAGTAGCAAAGTGTGTCACCGATGAATTGTCGTGGAGATAAAAGTCACTTTAAATGTCCATTTCGCGTGCTAGACTCTCATTTTCAAGAGGATATAGTATCCGAGGTGGTTTAAAATACAAATCCGTGATCCACAATAGAAAAAGGAGAGAGTGTGGAATCCAATGAGCCAGCTTGTACCTAAGTTACGGTCAGAGCGAAAAAAGATACGTCCATCACCGCCTCTCGAGTCCTTCACTGTAACGTTCCTCATCTACGAATCTTTCATCCTCGCTCAAATTAATGGGGTAATCGTCGCTTTGTCGCTCGGAATCTCTCTCTCTCCATTGTAAACAACGGGGAATTGTGAGGAATACTAGCTCCTGTGACGTCACGCTACTTCCGGTACAGGCAAGGCTTTTTTTTTATCAGCGAGCAAAAGTTGCGAACTTTATCGTCGATTTTCTCTACTAAATTCTTTCAGCAAAAATATGGCAATATCGCGAAATGATCAAGTATGACACATAGAATGGATCTGCTATTCCCGTTTAAATAAAAAAAAATCATTCCAGTAGGCCTTTAATATGACTGCCGACGTTTCAGGCCTTGTCATGCTGCTTCTACAGTGTGTTTCAGTTTTCAATTACTTTGTCTCAAGTGCCTTGTATTGAACTTTTTTTTTTTTTTTTTTTACTCTGGGTACTTTTGTACTCTTACTTTTGTTTTTTGTTTTTGTTTTGAGTGACAGCAGGGGTAGGGGATGAAGAGGGTTTGAATTTGTTGTTAATGTGAATGTGAAATTAATAAAAAGAACTATGAAAAAAAAATAAAAGCCATTATCGGACATCCCTAATTGTGAGGCATTAAAAGTCACACAATGCAACAGGTCCATCAGACCCACAAACGCTGGCCGAGTAACAACAATATGAACATTACACAATTGTATGTTCTTGTCTACAATGGTTGTATTGCCCACAGTAGATATCTAGCAGGATAGAGATGAAGTATTAATCTCTACCTCAAAGCCGGCCAACTTTAAACGAGCAGGTCTTGTTCCCGCCACCACGTCGTGCTCTTCTAATTCCAACAAAGTCCCCACTCTGATCCCAGCTGTAGCCGGGAAGAAATCATGTAAATTTATTGGTGACATTGAGACGGTTCTTTGCTATTCAAATGAGGGGGCGGCCGCTAAACGCTACCACATACTGGCCGCTAACGCTAACCTCGCCGCAAACAGCTGTGACCCCACGCAGGAAGTCAGACGTCCCACTTCCTGTGGCAAGCTGTGCCGCCGGCGCTCTTGGCCGAGGATGGCTTTCTAATTGGTGTCCTCTCACCCCTTTTCCTGGGAGATGCTCCTGCCTGACAGGTCTTGGCAGCAGGAGGAGGTGCCCTTGGGGAGGGAACGTCAGATTCGAGAAAAAGGAGGAATACAACATTTTAAAGAACGTTCCTCAAAGTCTTTTTACAAAGTTAATTTGTAAAGAAAAAAATGAGCCTCGTGAGCTCCCTTACGGCGTATCCATGGAATGTTTTGTTGTTCCAGACTTGATTGTGTGAACTTTGGGTGAGACAGACTGCCAGGCTGCTTATGTAAGGTGTATAGATGATTAAAAAACAAGTTTGCAGGCAGGTGAACTCAATTGTAACAAGAATTCACTGTGACAAAGTCGGCTTGTTTTTATCATCCAAAGTTTTATAAGAAAAAAATAATATATATATATCAATTCGGATGCCCTGAAAATAGTACAATATGGAGTTCGAGAAAGTGTTTCAGGGAGGAAAGAAAAAATACCGGCCTCAAAAACCAAACTAAATTTGGGCCGCAAAGTCAATTAAAGACGTGCGGTCAAGACAATTATTCTCAATGTTCTCCAATGGTTGGTCCTGAATGTGTTAGATCAGTGGTCCCCAACCACCAGGCCGCGGCCTGGTACCGGTCCGCGAACCGATTGGTACCGGGCCGCGCAAGAAATAAAAAAAATAAAAATAATAATATGTGTATATATATATTTTTTTAAATTAAATCAGCATAAAAAACACAATATATACACTACCGTTCAAAAGTTTGGGGTCACCCAAACAATTTTGTGGAATAGCCTTCATTTCTAAGAACAAGAATAGACTGTCGAGTTTCAGATGAAAGTTCTCTTTTTCTGGCCATTTTGAGCGTTTAATTGACCCCACAAATGTGATGCTCCAGAAACTCAATCTGCTCAAAGGAAGGTCAGTTTTGTAGCTTCTGTAACGAGCTAAACTGTTTTCAGATGTGTGAACATGATTGCACAAGGGTTTTCTAATCATCAATTAGCCTTCTGAGCCAATGAGCAAACACATTGTACCATTAGAACACTGGAGTGATAGTTGCTGGAAATGAGCCTCTATACACCTGTGTAGATATTGCACCAAAAACCAGACATTTTCAGCTAGAATAGTCATTTACCACATTAGCAATGTATAGAGTGTATTTCTTTAAAGTTAAGACTGGTTTAAAGTTATCTTCATTGAAAAGTACAGTGCTTTTCCTTCAAAAATAAGGACATTTCAATGTGACCCCAAACTTTTGAACGGTAGTGTACATATTGTGTATGTGTATGTCAATATAGATCAATACAGTCTGCAGGGATACAGTCCGTAAGCACACATGATTGTATTTCTATATGAAAATGAAAAAAAATAAAAAATCCCCCCCCTCCCCAACCCCCCCGGTCCGTGGGACAAATTTTTAAGCGTTGACCGGACCCCAGCTACAAAAGGGTTGGGGACCACTGTGTTAGATCACACTCTGTACCTCAGCAACGAGTGTCCATTTTCTGTCCAAAGCTTGTTTTGACCACTGCATACACTGTATAAAAAAAACTATTTTTATGGTTAATTTACTCTAAATTTCTACTGTCATTTTTCTAATTTTTTAAAATAGTTTATAAAACTGTGGAATTGAAGACATTATCTATAAATAAACAATATGCCTGTTATTTTAAGTAATGACAAACTATGTATACTTCTATTTTTTTTTACAGAAAAATACCAAATTAATTATACATAGCATTTTCTGTTAAAATAATTATCTTTCATTAAATATGTAGCGTGTTGTATAAAAGCAGGGCCGGCCCGTGGCATAGGCCGTATAGGCAAATGCTAAGGGCGCCGTCCATCAGGGGGCGCCACGCCAGTGCCACAAATGTTGGAGAAAAAATAAAAAAAATTTGGTACTATTATTTCTAAATACAAAAAATGATCCCACGTTAATTAAAATGCAAAGTAAAGCCTATTTAATAGAAATATTATTTGTTACAACATTACACCCCCCCCCCCCCCACCCCCCACCCCGCACGGTGCGCCCCCTCCCTTCCCATATCATGACTCTTTTTGGACGTCACCACATCAAACAATCAACACAAGATGTCAAAACGGCCAAAACTGTCAGGTGCCCAGGGAAGAAAAAATAGAAAAGAAGAGGAGGAGAAACGAGAAAAAGACAGAGGTAGCAGGTAGGTACACGTTAGCCTACATGAAATTATTTGTCCGTTACAGAATGTGATAGTAACCTGGCTTTTTAGCATTAAGCTAATGTTACATGATTCGGCAATTGCTAATCAATAAATAGTTAGTTCTGTTTTAACGTCGGGTTAATATTGTGGAGGGGGCTAAATTGTTATGGAAAATAATAATGTAACGTTAGGTAATTACAGTACTCCCACCTTACATTCCTCAGGGACATTTGTATTAGATCTTTTAAGCAGGTGTTTTTTGTTTACATTGTTATTACCTTCTGGTTAGCTAATGTTTGCCCTGCAGGTAATAGTCACTTTTCCGCCCCTTTATATTTTAGGTATAGTTGTAAGCCTAGTTGTTAAAGTGCACATGTTAATTAAGCAATATCACATGAGAGGGAATGCTGTTTTTTAATTTGAGCACTGCTGTGATTCGGTTAAAGATAATCATAACATAACATTCTCATATAATATGTTTATTTGCTTTCTTCAAATAAAAAAAAAGGTCAAAGACAAAGCTATTGGGTTTCTTGTGAGTATATACACTTCACTGCCGATGTGGGGGGGGGGGGGGGGGGGGGGGGGGGCGCCACCTAAAATCTTGCCTAGGGCGCCAGATTGGTTAGGGCCAGGCCTGTATAAAAGTCTATGTCCATACTAACAATCTAAAACAAGGGTGTCAAACTCAAATACAGAGTGGGCCAAAATTTAAAACTGAACAAAGCCGCGGGCCAAGGTTGAACATATTAACCTTTTAATAGGGACTCAAACAAGTTTTGCATTGAATATTGAACAAGCAAGGCTTATATAACTTAATAGTGACATGCAAAATCGAGTTTCAAATAATAATAATAATAATAATAAAAATATCAATGGCATATCAAATACAATTTAAATAAAAATTGAATGCCTCTTTTCTTTTTGCAGCCTTCTGAGGTAAATATCAACATTAACTTTTTCCACAGGCTAATAAATTTGAAAATAAAATAACAATGAATAAAACAACCATTCAGGACTTTAAACTGCTCAGTTTGCAACACACTGATCTCAGTGTTTCCCACACATTCATTTAATTGTGGCGGCCCGCCACGAAAAAATTACGTCCGCCACAAATAATTTTTTTTAATTTTTTTTTGTCCTCTCCAGCTTCTCAGGCAAATCATAGTAGTTAGTTGATGTAGATGCCCATATCGGCTGTTCAGATTTACTTTACAAAAGAGAAGTGTAGGATACTTCTCTTGTTGCCTTATTTGTATTTGACTTTATTAAATGTATTTATATTAGAAACACAACGTGTGTATATAACAAAGGGTGCAAAGTCTGCAGGCAGTAGGAAACACATGGTTAAGTGTAGGGAGTAAAACTGATGGCAGTCTAAAGTTCAAGATTTTTGGAGCTCTTTGTTCAGTGGATCAGATGTTTGATGAAGCTCTGTGTCTATCTACCACCACTACTGTTTTCTGTTTATTTGTTACTGACTGTGGCAGGACACCTCTGCCTCTGTTTCACTTTATGTTGCTGGTAAATAATATGGTTGTAGTAGTAGGCTAAAGTTAAATTATTTAGTATGCACTAATTAAAGGGGCAGAGCTTTGAGACATTTTAGCTTTTGTATTTTATAAGATATGTTTTTTGTAAGAACCACAATTAATACATATATTTCAGTGAATAACTTATTGTTCAAATCTGTATATAAATATGTACATAAAGTGTTGTAATTATATTGTAAAATGGATGGATGGATGGATGGACGTTTAAAACAAAACTGTTATTATTTAGTAAGTATACATTTTTTGAGCCTTTTTAGAGAAAATCAAATCATTGTAGTAAATTATGCAAATTACTCGACAATGTCATGGTGACCACGCCCATAGCCACGCCCCGACCACCACAGGTACCTTGGCAGTTTATGGGAAACACTGGATCTAATCTGATGTGCCCAAGCCAGATACCTGGCATATTTTCTTGGATGCTAGTTCATTATTGTCGGGGCTCAGGCTTTGAGCTGAGGCAACCTTCATTATCGAACAAAGGTGTTCAACAGTCATTATATCTCGCCCACCCGGACCACAGTCTTGGGGGCGTGCCTTAAATGCACTGCCTTTAACGTCCTCTACAAGCTATCGTCACGTCCGCTTTTCATCCATTCTAACATCGTTCAGACCCAGTCACAAGATATGTGCGGCTTTGGTACGCACACACGAGTGAATGCAACGCGTACTTCATCAACAGCGATACAGGTTACACTGAGGGTGCCAGTATAAAAAACTTTAACACTGTTAGAAATATACGCCACACTGTGAATCCACACCAAACAAGAATGACAAACACATTTCGGGAGAACATCCGTTTACAATGTTTTACTTTAATTTTATGGTTTTCGTTTGGCAGCCGTAGCTGCCAGTAGATGACCGTTTTTTTACAGTGTACTACACAATGCAAAATCGTAAAAAAAACAAAAAAAACAATGATTTGCAAATCCTTTTCAACTTGCATTCAATTGAATAGACTGCAAAGACAAGACATGTCATGTTCCAACTGAGAAAGTTGTAATCATTACAACCTGTAAGACCCAAATATAGAAAAACCTAAAAAAAAAATTTGACCTTTCAGATGTTGTTGTAGGAGGCATTTGATGCAGAAATGGAAGAGTTTAAAAAAAATGTTTATGTATGTTTTTAGAGAAATGTTGTAATATTGCAACATTGGGCTTTGATGGGAGCATAATTTCTGTATTTGTACTCACGTTGTCTGAACATTTACAGGGTTGATTGCTTACTTATCCCCATAACGGTATATACCATTAATAATAATCACACATTAGTTATATTTTTATGAAGTCATCTATTACAAATATAAAAAATATGAAACAAGATAAAACTCTTAAAAAACGCTTTTCCCCCTTTTCATGACATTGGCCATGAAGACTTTCATTGGTGATGAAAGTCCTAAAAACAGTCCCTGTCATCTGTAAACAAAGGCGAACATCACACTTTCTGCATTGTGTGTTGGTGTATCCTGTATTGCAGTGTCTGCAGCCTCATCATCTCATCCACAGAGTTGTGCTCTTCTGGTACCACCTGCAGGCATTTCTCTCTGAATGAATCAAGCCAGAGTCTGAGTTTCCATAGTTTGTCTTTCTTTTCCGTCTCAGATACTGTCATGTTGTTTACAAAATGTAATGATGGCAACAGGGATTGGAATATGTTGCGTGGCATCACATCAGCAACAGGTGGTGGACCAAGTGCTCAGGGTAGACAATAGTGTCTGCCTGGTAAGTCACTTTGGACAAAAGTGTCCAAATTCCATCAATGGTTTAATGGCTCTAATTATCATACTAAAATGAAAACATGCATACCCCCATTACATCCACACATTCAGGAACATTCCTTTCCCCAGAACTGAATTGTCTGTTGATATCCTTGGACAAAGTCATGGAATTTTAGGTCAGGCTGATCAATTAACTACATTTTTTAGAGATAAAACTTTTAAATCAGTCACCAGAACACAACACAAGGGTATAATGTATACTATCCATGTATAGAGAAAATACTTCAGGCAGTGATGTAGTGGAGGGAATACAACCTATTAGAGCCCACTTTAACAAGCCAGCTATTTTGACTACCACATTCACCCAGTGTTGTATAATTGCAACAATTACATAACAAGCTCTAAATGAAATTTGATGCATCCGTTCCACAATAACTACATATGTACATGCTCTAGACATTGTAATAACAACCAAAAAAATATATAAAATACATGTTACTTAATTGAATCTGTTGAATCCAGTCCAATGAAACAAATAGATGTTGTTCGAAGGAAACCTTGAGAGGTTGTGTGAGTTCATGGCCAGAAGGCGTGACTTATAAACAAATGTACAATCTAACAGTCTTGTGAGACTGAACAATAGGACCCAATGACTATGTAAATGTGGTAAAAAAAATGTTTTTATATATATATATGACAGATTGTTTTTTAGGATGGTTAAAGGTAACGTTGTAATTTTACAACAAGGGGTGTTACAGGGTTAACTTAGAATTTGATGGCAGCAACACATTGCGAAAAGTTGGCACAGGTGCATTTTTACCACTGTGTTACATGGCCTTTCCTTCTAACAACACTCAGTATACGTTTGGGAACTGAGGAGATCAATTTTGGAAGCTTTTCAGGTGGAATTCTTTCCCATTCTTGCTTGATGTACAGCTCTAGTACCCACACTCTGTTACTGTGAAGTCACGCTGTTGTAACACGCGCAGAATGTGGCTTGGCATTGTCTTGCTGAAATAAGCAGGGGCGTCCATGAAAAAGACGTTGCTTGGATGGCAATATATATTGCTCTAAAACCTGTATGTACCTTTCAGCATTAATTGTGCCTTCACAGATGTGTAAGTTACCAATGAATTGGGCACTAATACACCCCCATACCATCACAGATGCTGGCTTTTGAAATTTGCGCTGAGAACAGTCCGGATGGTTCTTTTCCTCTTTGGTCCGGAGGACACGACGTCCACAGTTTCCAAGAAACATTTTGAAATGTGGACTCGTCAGAGCACAGAACACTTGTCCACTTTGCATCAGTCCATCTTAGATGAGCTCAGGCCCAGCAAAGCCGCCAGTGTTCTGGGTGTTGTCGATAAATGGATTTCGCTTTGCATAGTAAAGTTTTAATTTGCATTTACAGATGTAGTGACGAACTGTAGTTACTGACAGTGGTTATCTAAAGTGTTCCTGAGCCCATGTGGTGATATCTTTTACACACTGATGTCGCTTTTTGATGCAATACCACCTGGGGGATCGAAGGTCACGGGCATTCAATGTTGGTTTTCGGCCTTGCCACTTGATGCAGTGATTTCTCCAGATTATCGGAACCTTTTGATGATATTACGGACCGTAGATGGTGAACTCCCTAATATTCTTGCAATAGCTGGTTGAGAAATGTTGTTCTTAAACAATTTGCTCAGACATTTGTTCACAAAGTGGTGACCCTCGCCCCATCCTTGTTTGTGAATGACTGAGCATTTCATGGAAGCTGCTACCTAGGTTCCCAATTAGCCTGTTCACTATAGGATGTTCCAAATAAGTGTTTGATGAGCATTCCTTCATTGTCTCAGTCTGTTATGCCACTTGTGCCAGCTTTTTTGAAACATGTTGCAGGCATCAAATTCCAAATAAAATATTTGCAAAAAATAATTTTCCAGTTCGAATGTTAAATATCTTGTCTTTGCAGTCTATTCAATTGAATATAAGTTGAAAGGGATTTGCATATCATTTTTTGCAGAACTGACTCTAATATAAACAAAAGAAACAATAATGTCATATAACATTTTCTGTAAATAAATAAATTAAACATAGGACCTAACCCCCAAAATGAATGAAGTACTAACCCTATTATTCTGTTTCTTACCAACTTCCACGGCTGCGGGTTAAAGGCGGGTTACAGTTGAGCTGTTTAGGGTGAACTTGTTTTGTTGTCTTCCTTGCTAAAAGCACCACAACAGCAGGACATGCTTGACTGCACTTTATTTGAGCTCTGCACGCAACAACAACACGTTCACAAGTCTTGCGCTCTGTTTTCATGTTTCTCTCCCTTGTCCATTCCCTATTTGGGAATTATAATAAATCACAAAACACAACAAATGTGCTACTTCAAAATAATAGTAATGTCAAAATAATAACTACTGCATAACATCATTGACTTTCCAATCTTAAATAAGAATAACAGACCAAACTAGATGAAGTAATTCCTGAAGCAATTGCTCCAATGCTGTAGTTGAACTGAAATGCTGATAGAATGTAGTATCAATGTAAGAATAGTTTGAATGTTGGAATGGTTTGAATGTTGAAGAGTTTGAATTTCCAGGAAACCCGGAATTTGGTTTTGGAACTTGGGAAAGTGTTAGTTGTATGAGTGGAATGTGTTGATGTTGGAATGGTTTGAATAAGTACAACAATCTGGGAATTGTGCAACTTGGAAAAATGTCCAATTCATTTCAATGGGAACTTCCTGGAAATTTGGGAAAAGCGGGATTAAAAAAAAACAAAATGATTAGAGCATTAATGTCCTGAATGAGCTGAATTAATTGGTGTTTGAATTGTTTAAATTGGTCAAGAAATGTTGAATTATTAGCAGTTTTTAATCGAAAAATTGTATAACGGAATTTGGGGAAAACCGGGAATTTTTCAAGTTATTGAACCAACTTCTTTTTTTGTCCTGATTCAGAGGAATGTTTTGACAGTGCAACGGTTGAAATGGGTTGAAAAATGTGAAGGGAGTCATCGTACTAAAAAAGGTTGGAAATAAGGTTAGGGAAAAAAACAGGAATTCCTGGAAATTTGTTGAACGTGGAAAAATGGTTGTTTGAATTTCCAGGATTAATTGAATGTGTTGAAGGTGGAATGGTTTGAATCGGTTGAAAAATGTGGGGATTGTGGAATTTTGAAAAATTGATAATTCATTTGGAATGGGGAAAATGTCCCTGAAAACTGGGAAATTGAGGAAATCAGGGATTTTTTTTTTTATTGTTGAAAGAGAGCACACACTTCCTGAAAAGGCTGAATATATTGAAATTCGAACGGTTTGAATCGGATACAAAATGTGGGAGTTGTGGAACATTGAAAAATGTCCCATTCTTTTCAATGGGAATTTCCTGGAAATTTGGGAAAAGCGGGATTAAAAAAAATAATAATTAGGAGCATTAATGTCCTGAATGAGCTGAATTGATTGGTGTTGGAAATGTTGAATTTGTAACAGTTTTTAATCGAAAAATTGTATTACGGAATTTTGGGAAAACCGGGAATTTTTCAAGTTATTGAACCAACTAGTTTTTTTGTCCTGATTCAGAAGAATGTTTTGACAGTGCAACGGTTGAAATGGATTGAAAAATGTGAAATGAGTCATCACACTAAAAAAGGTTGGAAATAAGGTTAGAAAAAAAAACAGGAATTCCTGGAAATGTGTTGAACGTGGACAAATGGTTGTTTGAATTTCCAGGATAAATTGAATGTGTTGAAGGTGGAATGGTTTTAATCGGTTGAAAACTGTGGGAATTGTGGAATTTTGCAAAATGGATAATTCATTTTGAATGGGGAAAATGTCCCGGAAAACTGGGAATTCAAGGAAATCCGGGAACTGTTTTTATAATTTCTGAAAGGGAGCACACAATTCCTAAACAGGCTGAATATTTTGAAGTTGGAACCGTTTGAATCGGATAACAAATGTGGGAGTTGTGGAACTTTGAAAAATGTCCCATTTTTTTCAAATGGGAATTTCATGAACATTTGGAAATCTGGGAAAAGCGGGATTTTTTTTTTTGAAAATGCTAAAAATTGTGATTGTTCTGAATAGTAGGTATTGACATTTTTCAAATCGGACAATAAATGTTGAAGTAGTAACATTTTTAATTCAGAAATGGTATTAAGGGATTCCTGGAATTTCAGGAAAACGGGAAATGTTTCTAGTTCAAAAAACAACTTATTTTTTTTGTCCTGATTAAAATAAATTATTTTACGGTGGAACGGTTGAAGTGGGTTAAAAAATGTGGAAGGAGTAGTGGACACAATAAAGGGTCAAAAAAGGGTTTGACAAAACGGGAATTTTGGGAAATTCTGGAATTTTGGGAAATTCTGGAATTTGGGGAAATTCTGGAATTTTGGGTGATTCTGGAATTTTTTGGAACTTGGAAAAAAAACAGTTTGAATGTTCAGGATGAGTGGAATATGTTGGAGGTAGAAAGGTGTGAATCGGTTGAAAAATGTGGAAATGGTGGAAGCTTGAAAAATGGCCAATTCATTTTTCATTTTCATTCATTTTTCATTTATTTAATTATTTAAGGCAATGACATAAAAAATAATAATAAAAAAAAAGTAAAATGTTGACAACACATAATAATATAAATGTATATAGTGCAAAAGGTAATGTATAGTATGTAATGCATGATTGTCCAGTTTTGCCTGAAAGGGAGTGGGAAGAAGATCATTTATTCAATCCCACCCCCAGTTTTCCATTCAGTGATTATTCACATGAATTTCACTCTTACTTTCTTCAAGGATTATAATACAAATGTTGTATCATAGTGGCATTACCACAGGTAACAATAATTATTACACTGTAACAATAATTTGTATCAACAATGTAGGAATAACGAATATACCAACAATGGTAATAGACAAAATACCAACAATGGTAATAGACAATATAGCAATAATGGTAAGGAAACATTGAGCACATGTTAACACTTTGAGACAGAGTACAACAGCAGGTCAAATTAAAGACCCTCATCTCTATATTTGAACCAGACCCCATGTTTGTATAATAGTTTTAATCGACGAATAGTTTGGCATTGCTTGTGTTGTAAGTCCAGTTTTGTTCCAGAGTTTTACTCCGCATACAGACACACAAAAACCTTTACGAGTGATTTGAGCTCTCGGCAATGAGAAATATCCAAAACCTCTCAAGTTATGAGCCTGCACTCGTCTTGTGAAAAAATGTTGTAGATTAGGCGGCAATAATTTGTTAAATGCCTTATATAAGATTATTAATGTATTATATTTAACAAGGTCATCAAATTTGAGCAACTTTGATTGCATAAACAGATTATGAGTGTGTTCTAAATAATCAACGTTGTGAATGATCCGCACTGCTATTTTCTGTAATATGATCAGAGGATGAATTGTGTTGTGGTAAGTATTCCCCCATACTTCAACACAGTATGTAAGGTATGGCAGTACCAAGGTGCAGTATAGAGTACAGAGTGCATTTTCATTGAGGTATAGTTTTGCTTTGTTTATAATTGAAAGGCTTCTGGAGATTTTTGTTTTAATGTGTCTGACATGAGCTTTCCGTGATAGTTTACTATCAATTATTACTCCCAAAAATCATTTACGATTTCAATTTGGGTACCTTCAATATTTATTTTATGTTCAGACGTTGTGTTGCGATTTCCAAACATCACTATCTTAGTTTGATTTATATTCAAAGATAATTTATTTGTGTTCATCCATTTTTTTTTTACTATGTTTAGTTCTGTGTTTACTGTATTTATGATCACATTATAGTCATCACTACTGTAGAATATATTTGTGTCTCTGCAAATAGTATACATTTCAGTACTTTGGATGTATTAAACATATCATCAATATATACATTAAACCGTTTTGGCCCCAACACGGACCCTTGGGGGACACCACAAACAATGCCAAGAGTATCAGATAAAAATTGACCCATGTTTACAAACTGTACCCTCCCTGTTAAATAACTTTTTAACCAGTCACCAGCTAGCCCCCTAATTCCATATCTTTCCATTTTATCTAGTGGAATTGAATGATTAATGGCATCAAAGGCTTTCTTTAGATTGATAAAGATACCAACTGCATATCTTTTATGCTCCAGTGCATTAGTAATTTCTTCAATAGCTTCAGTTATCGCCATTGAGGTTGTTCGTTTGAGCCTAAAGCCATACTGACCGTCATTGATTATATGATGCTTCTCAAGAAAAGATTCAAGTCGAGAGTTAAATAGTTTCTCTAAGATTTTTGAGAACTGAGGCAAAAGAGAGCTTGGTCTGTAATTGGTGAAAGCGTGTTTGCTGTCACTTTTGAAGAGCGGAGTTACTTTAGCGATTTTCATTTGACTTGGAAAGCAGCCAGTCTGGAATGATAGGTTACATATATAATTTAAGGGTTTTACAATATTCAGTGTAACCTTTTGAACCAATATCATGTTGATATCATGGCAGTCAGTGGAGCACTTACTTTTACACTTCCGCACAATGTTTGTCACTTCCTGCTCATTTGTAGCTGAGAGGAAGAATGACGAAGAATTCTGTTCAACAGTTGATTTTGTAACTCCATTGTCTGGGATATCAACAGCCAATTCAGGACCAACATTTACAAAAAAGCTATTTAACTTATTAACTACATTACTCATATTATAATCGTCACTGTTTTCATCAATAAAGTAATCAAGATATGTCAACTTCGAATATCCTTGTTTGGTTAGACTATTCAAAACATCCCACATTCCTTTTATATTGTTTTTGTTTTCATATAGTTTTTTTTACTTCTTGTATCATTGTTCGACTTCTTTTGTTTTTATTTTGATGAAAAGTTTTTGGGGTTGTTTTTCTTTTTACAGGCATTAATTATCCCTTTTGTGATCCAAGGGCTATTTTTATTTTTTCCTTTTATAAAATATTCTTTCACAGGGCAATGTTTATTATGCAAGGAAGTAAAGATGTCTGAGAAATTACAATAAGCACTGTCCACATTTGGTTCTCTGTAAACTGAAGTCCAATCCTGAACTGCTAAACTATTGTTTAGGGCACAGATTGTTTCCTTAGTTGTTATTCGTTGAGAGATTTTTGCCATAGTGTCTTTGGTTTTCTTGAGATGACAGTCATATAAAATAAAAACAGGTAAATGGTCAGTGATATCACATATAAATAGGCCACTGGTGATTTGATTTCCCATAATGTTAGTAAAAATGTTGTCAATGATTGTGGCACTATGTGTTGTTATTCAGCTTGGTTTGGTTATGGTTGGATATAGAGACAAGCTGTACATTGTGTCAATGAAGTCATTAACACGTTTTTGCTTGGTTGAGTTCAACAAATCAATGTTAAAATCACCACAGATAAATATGGTTTTATGGTTCACAGAGGAAAATAGTTTACCCATCCACTCATTGAAAGTTTATATCAGGGGTGTCAAACTCAAACACAGAGTGGGCAAAAATGTAAAACTGAACAAAGCCGCGGGACAAGGTTGAACAAATTAACCTTTTAATAGGGACCCAAACAAGTTTTGCCTTGAATATTGAACAAGCAAGGCTTATATAACTTTATGGTGACATGCAAAATCGAGTTTCGAAAAATAATAATAATAATTAAAAAATATCATTGGCATATCAAATACAATTCAAATACAAATTGAATGCCTCTTTTTTATTTACAGCCTTCTGAGGTAAATATCAACATGAACTTTTTCCACAGGCTAATAAATTTGACGATAAAATAACAATGAATAAACCAACCATTCAGGACTTTAAACTGCTCAGTTTGCAACACACTGATCTAATCTGATGTGCCCAAGCCAGATACCTGCCATCTTTTCTTGGATGCTAGTTCATTAATGTCGGGGTTCAGGCTTTGAGCTGAGGCAACCTTCATTATCGAACGAAAGTGTTCATTAGTCATTATATCTCATAGTCCGCCGGGACCACATTCTTGGGGGCGTGCCTTATAGGCACTGCCTTTAACGTCGAATACGAGCTGTCGTCACGTCTGCTTTTCATTCATTCTAACAACCTGCCGGCCCGACCACAAAATATGTGTGGCGTCTGTATGCACAAACATGTGAATGCAAGCATACTTAATCAACAGCGATACAGGCTACACTGAGGGTGCCCGTATAAACAACTTTTATACTGTTAGAAATATACGCCACACTTTGTGAACTCACACCAAACAAGAATGACAAACACATTTTGGGAGAACATCCGCACCGTAACACAACATAAACACAACAGAACAAATACCCAGAACCCTTTGTAGTACTAACTCTTCCGGGACGCTACAAAATACACCCCCCGCTACCACCAACACCCCCCCCCCACACACACACCTTGTAGCGTCCCGGAAGAGTTAGTGCTGCAAAGGGTTCTGGGTATTTGTTCTGTTGTGTTTATGTTGTGTTACGGTGCGAATGTTCTCCCTAAAAGTGTTTGTCATTCTTGTTTGGTGTGGGTTCACAGTGTGGCGTATATTTCTAACAGTGTAAAAGTTGTTCATATGGGCACCCTCAGTGTAACCTGTATCACTGTTGATTAAGAATGCGTGGCATTCACTTGTGTGTGTGTGTGTGTGTGCAGAAACCGCACATATTGTGTGACAGGGCCAGCACTCGTTGGACTGGATGAAAGCGGACGTGACTATTATTGGGAGTTGCAGTGAAATCGGGAGAATTGGCAAGTATGAGAATTAGCGGTGAATGAGGTGTTACCGCAGCACCGCCGCTGTATATAATCAGCGGGCCAGCTCTAGTGTTAATTTGATATCGCCTCAAGGGCCAAGTGAAATTACACGGCAGGCCAAATTTTGAGTTTGACACCCATGGTTTCTATGCTTGAACCAGGTGCCTTTTACAACTCATGAAGATATTTGTCTTTTTGTCATTTAGAATTTCCACTGTTAAACATTCAAGTAATCCATCGACTGCTATGGTCATGTTTGTTAAAACTTTAAATGTAACAGATGTATTAATGTACAATGCAAACCCCTCCTCCTATTTTATTTATTCTGTTTATGTATCTTAATTCACAGTCATTCAGACTAAAATCAATACCTTTATCATTGTTGAACCAGGTTTCAGTAATTGCAATAATGGTAAATGGATGAGTAAATTATTTCATGTAATCCTTGATAGCCTCAAAGTTAGTGTACATGCTTCGACTATTGAAATGTATTATTGACAGACTATCTTCTGATTTTACACTGTTTTCATATTGTTCACAGGTAAAATAATTACAGTTTTTTACAATCGCAGAGAAAAAAATATTATCAGGGTCTATCTCCATATCAGTCTCTGTCGTGGCGTGCTCTTGATACTCACACATGTCCAGTTCTTTTTGTTGATGTTGTAGGATCTTCTGTAACATGTCCATATTAATACTTGGTGTGGGTAGCATTGAAATTATGTAAAAGTCACCAAGCTACATTGATACCAAGTACTGCATAAATGTCAATACTTATCAAGATCTTCTATTTTCCTTATCACCAAGACTTTTGCTTACTCCGGCGTCCCATTTAATTTGATGACGATCTTACAGTTCGTTACCCAGGTTTGTTGAATCTTGCTTTGCCTTTGAAGTTGTCGTGCGATCCTTGCGATGTCAGCATTTTTCTTTGTCAAGTGTTCCTTCATGAAAACATCGGTACCTTTCAGTTTGCGTCCTTGCTTCAATAGTGCCATTTTCTTTTTCCTGTTTGTGAATCTCATGATGACAACTGGTGGTCTCTGGTTCCTCATGGGCAGTGGGTGACAAGCCTCGATGTGCTCCAGGTCCATCTCTATCCCCCTGCTCTGGAGATAGGAAGCCACCTGCTGCTCCACCGACTGTGTCTCCTGTTCGCTGGGCTCCCCGCTGTCCGCAGCCACCGCAGACGCGTAGGTGCGCGGCTTGATCTTGATGCCGGTGATGACCACATCATTCATGCGGGAGTATTGCTCCAGGTCCACAATGCGCCAGTCTTTTTCCACGTTTCGGAGGCGTGGTTGTTTTACCTCCTCCAGTAGCCCCAGAAGCTGCTCCTGCTGCGTTCTGACCGCAGTCACATCGCTGCACAGGGAGTGGAGTGTGAGCTTCATCTCCTCGAACTACTCCGATGTCGGGCTTTTCCTTGGTGGAGGCATTCTGGATATGCCGAAACATCCAGCAACAGAAGAAAACCACACCTCTGTACCTCAGGCTGCTAATGCTAGCCGACTTCGGTGTGCTAGCCCGCAGCACCGATCGACACAAACTGCAAAGCGTCACGGCACAGTGACACAGTGAAGCCAAAAAAGTACAAAAAAGTGCAGAAAATAGCTCGACAGCCTTACGTTGAAAACAGTCAGTCAGACGTGCGCAAACTCCAAACAGGAAGTGACGTGAAATAGGAATTTTGGTTTTGAATGGGAAAAATGTCTCGGAAAACCTGGAATTCTAGGAAATCTGGGAATTTTTGGAATTTTTCAAGGAAAACCCCGCAATTCCCAAATATGCTGAACAGGTTGAAGTTAGAACAGTTTGAATCAGATGGAAAATGTGGAAGGCAGAGCAGAAGAAGAATAAATAGATTAATGTTGGTGTAGAAAGCCAAATGTGTGAAAGTTTTGGAGCATTCACACAATTAAATGTTGTAAAGTCATTGTCAAGTAGCTCAGACAAAAGTTAATGGAAAGAGATCTACTGGATCGCAAACACCAAATGTTGGCAGATCTCTAACTACTGCATCGTGATATCACTGGTAGAAATGGAAAAACCGGTGGTTTATTGAGAGAGATGGTATTCTGGGGTGTTAAAAAACAACAACAATGTACACTGAACTGAAAATCGTGACCACAAAATCGTGATAAACTCCAAACCCTGGATTGTGTGAACCATTCCACCAATATTTGTTCCTTATCCCGGTTCCTGAAAAGTTCATTAAAATCTGCCCATAACTTTTTAAAGACATTTATTTATATTGATGTGTAGTTCTGATCTTGTCATCCTTGTCCGGACAGAAGGGTGACACGGCAGTGCGGCTGGATCAAAAGAGACGTCGGAGACCCTTTAGTGAACCAAAAGTTGCTGTATTACAAGCAAGCATCATTATACAGGACTGCAGTTCCTGGAGGAGGTCAGGTCAAGAAAATGTGTATCTCCTAACTAGCTTAACTAAGCTAAACCATCAGTTTTTAAATTCCTCCTTTCTGTCTCTGGGTGTGTGCTAATTTAGGACAGCACACCCTGACCATAAAAGGAGATGTTCGTGTGTAAGTGTCTGGAAAACAACTGCTTTAAGTCATAACTTAAATGTTGGCGTTGAGCAACACATGTAGTCTCTTCTCAAGGATAGGGCTACGACTTTTGCATTTTGAAGTCCCAATTAGGGCCTCTTTCCGAAGAGAAGTGATCCAATCCACCTGCGAATGTCAAACTAAGAGGCCTTAAACTGAAATACCATTATTTACTTATACTTGGTGATTATAATTCTCCAAGGTGAATATAAACATTCACCATAAGCAAAACATAATATGAGGTAATTAATTCACTTCAATATTGGAATGAAAAAAACGGAGTGAACACTTTCGTCAGTCATCCACTCGCTTTGTTTCTGCGGGGCCGCTAGCATAGCCGCTGAGCCGAGGATGTTGTTGTGGCTTGTGCAGCCCTTTGAGACACTCGTGATTTAGGGCTATATAAGTAAACATTGATGAGTGATTGATTGATTGATACACACGCACACAGAAGTCGAGGCTTGTAGTGTAAACGTAAATCCAAGGTTACGTAGCAGAAACCATCCGGATCAGGCCCCAACATTGTTATCAGTTGTTACTTATCCCTTTTCGGACATTTCCTGAATTTACTAACAAAAAAACTCAAAATAATCCAAAATTCATATCACACAGTGTAAAATACTAAATAGTCTAGCTCCATCCTATCTTGTTGATTGTATTGTACCATATGTTTCGGCCAGAAATCTGCGTTCAAAGAATTCTGGCTTATTAGTGATTCCCAGAGGGTTTTAAAACATTTTCTATTAGAGATTTAGAACTCTGGAATGCCCTACCAGTAACAGTTAGAGATGCTACCTCAGTAGAAGCATTTAAGTCCCATTTTAAAACTCATTTGTATACTCTAGCCTTTAAAAAGACCCCTTTTTAGACCAGTTGATCTACTGTCTCTCTTTTCTGCTCTTCCCCCCTACGTGGCGAGGTTATCAGGTGACCATGGATCAGCCTCTACTGAGGTTGTGCTAGCTGTTCGAATTCGGGACCCGGGGTGAACCACTCTTCTGTGCATCAGTTGGTGACGTCTCTGCACTGTTGACTCGTCTTCAATCAAGAGGATCCCCTGCCGGTCTCCCGATGGACTGGACTTTCACATTATGAAGTCGAGAGCCGGGGTGGACAACTCCTTATGCATCAGTCGGTGATGTCTCTGCATTGTTGACTCGTCTTCAATCAAGAGGATCCCCTGCTGGTCTCTCAATGGACTGGACTTTCACATTAGGAAGTCGAGACCTGGGGTGGACAACTCCTTATGCATCAGTCGGTGACGTCTCTGCACTGTTGACTGGTCTACAATCAAGAGGATCCCTTGCTGGTCTCCCGATAGACTGGACTTTCCCATTATGAAGTCGAGACCCGGGGTGGACCGCTCCTTATGCGTCAGTCGGTGACTTCTCTGCACTGTTGACTCGTCTTCAATCAAGAGGATCCCCTGCTGGTCTCCCGATGGACTGGACTTTCACATTATGAAGTCGAGAGCCGGGGTGGACAACTCCTTATGCATCAGTCGGTGATGTCTCTGCATTGTTGACTCGTCTTCAATCAAGAGGATCCCCTGCTGGTCTCTCAATGGACTGGACTTTCACATTAGGAAGTCGAGACCTGGGGTGGACAACTCCTTATGCATCAGTCGGTGACGTCTCTGCACTGTTGACTGGTCTACAATCAAGAGGATCCCTTGCTGGTCTCCCGATAGACTGGACTTTCCCATTATGAAGTCGAGACCCGGGGTGGACCGCTCCTTATGCGTCAGTCGGTGACTTCTCTGCACTGTTGACTCGTCTTCAATCAAGAGGATCCCCTGCTGGTCTCCCGATGGACTGGACTTTCACATTATGAAGTCGAGACCCGGGGTGGACCGCTCCTTATGCGTCAGTCGGTGACTTCTCTGCACTGTTGACTCGTCTTCAATCAAGAGGATCCCCTGCTGGTCTCCCGATGGACTGGACTTTCACATTATGAAGTGGAGACCCGGGGTGGACCGCTCCTTATGCATCAGTCAGTGACGTCTCAGCGCCCCGACTTGTCTACATGCAAGAGGAGCCCCTGCTGGTCTTACTATGAACTGGACCCTCACATTATTAACCGTATCTACTCGGCATTCATAGCACCGGGGGGGGTGCTATGAATAGATGTAAGGGTCCAGTCCATAGTAAGACCAGCAGGGGCTCCTCTTGCATGTAGACAAACCTTGGAAGGGACCGCAGATTTGAAAGACCCCCCCCCCCCCCCCCCCGTCTTTCAAATCTGCGGTCCCTTCCAAGGTTTCTCGTTGTTCCCATTGGGTTGAGTTTTTTTCTTTTCCTGACGTGGGAACAGAGCCAAGGATGTCGTTGTGGCTTGTGGAGCCCTCTGGGACATTATTGATTAAGGGCTATATAAGTAAACTTTGATTGATTGATTGACATGCTCCCCCGAGCGCATATTTAATGAATGTAACCGCTCTTCTCACAAGTACTTAATGACAGCCGCCACCTTACACAAAATGAATGAGAGGAATGACTCAAAATGAAGCACCAACTCATAAACATTGATGTAATACAGCTGTGTAGCAGTGATGGGACAAGCAAACAGGTCCAAACCTGAGCACAGGCCACTGGAGGCCAGAAGAGGAAGGGCGAAGGGCCTATTACGAAGACGCCCTTAAACACACAAAGGCCACTTTTCTCCATGACTCCGCAGATGCACTTTTGACTTTCGGCTCGTTGCGGGATTACACTCCCTCCAGCAGCTCTCTGATAATTTCATTATAGCGGGTGTTAAAGTGGCACCACCATCTGGAGCTAAATGTCAGCGAGATCAAGAGGCTGCCGGTGGATTTGTGACTACTGGCACCTGTCACCGTTCAGGGTGAAGGGCCGGAGACGGGAGTGGTGACCTCCTGTTACCTTTTTGAGTAAACAACAAATAGTTCCCACCTGGCAGAGGAGACAGTGACACGCATTCATCAGCGGCATTTAGGAACAAATGTGTCCCTAAATCCTCCGTAGTCAGTCATTCATTTTCTACGGCTTAAAGCTCTTTGGGCATAGAACCTGGGTAGGTCACCAGGGTATCACACAGCACAAGTAGACTTAACATTCAACTACCACATCCAAAACCAGTGAAATTGACACGTTGTGTAAATCATAAATAAACACAAAATACAATGATTTGCAAATCAATATTCAATTGAATAGACTGCAAAGACAAGATACTTAACGTTCGAACTGGAAAACATTATTTTTTGCAAATATTAGCTCATTTGAAATTTGATGCCTGCAACTTGTTTCAAAAGAGCTGGCACAAGTGGCAAAAAAGACTGAGAACATTGAGGAATGCTCATCAAACACTTATTAGGAACATCCCACAGGTGATCAAGCTAATTGGAAACAGGTGGGTGCCATGATTGGGTATAAAAGCAGCTTCCATGAAATGCACATTCACAAACAAGGATGGGGCGAGGGTCACCACTTTGTGAACAAATGCGTGGGCAAATTGTCCAACAGTTTAATCACAACATTTCTCAACCAGCTATTGCAAGCAATCTGGAGAAATCACTTCACATAAGCGACAATATTAAAGACCTTCGATCCCTCAGGCAGTACTGCATCAAAAACCAACATCAGTGTGTAAAGGATATCACCACATGGGCTCAGGAACACTTCAGAGAACCAGTGTCAGTAACTACAGTCCGTCGCTACATCTGTAAGTACACGTTAAAAGTCTACTATAACAAAACAAATCCATTTATCAACAACACCCAGAAATGCTGCCGGCTTCCCAGGCCCCGAGCTCATCTAACAAGGAGTGAAAATGTGTTTTGTGGTCTGAAGAGTCCACATTTCAAATTGTTTTTGGAAACTGTGGACGTTGTGTGAAAAAAAACATCCGGATTGTTATAGGCACAAAGTGTAAAAGCCAGCATCTGTGATGGTATGTGTGTGTTAGTACCCAAGGCATGGGTAACTTACACATCTGTGAAGGCACCATTAAAGCTGAAAGGTACATACAGGTTTTGGAGCAACATATGTTGCCATCCAAGCCATTGTATTTTATTTATAAATTACACAACGTGCCACTTTCACTGGTTTTGGAAATGTGATGTTAGTTTGAGACTCAAGTTGTCCATATGAGTGAAGGATTATTTCTCTACACAGTATGTGCCCTGTGATGGGCTGGCCACCAGTCCAGGGACTACCCCACCTCTCGCCCCGAGTCAGCTGGGATAGGCTCCAGCTCACCCGTGACCGAAATGAGGACGTGTGGCATAAGGAATGGATGAATGGATACAGCTACTGCCATCTTGTGGAGTTTATTCAAAAACAACATCAAGGGGTTGCCTACAGCCATAGTTAAAATATGTCGAATTCATGAACTTCTGGAACTCTAATGTTTATTATTATCAATATACATATTTTTTTCCCATGTTATGTATGTATATGTTACTGGTACTTGCTGATATATGCTGGCTTTTAAAAACAATAGTATTTAGGTTGATATATGTGTCACCTCGGGCTATTAACTCATGTGAATATCACACAAAAACATAGCATTAATCATGTATACACGCAGATTATTTGGACTGTACATGCTCGTTCACCTGAACCGCGGATAAGGCGTCGCAGGTTGCAGTACGGTCAGTGATGGGGTCGATGCATACAACAGTGCAAAGATGAGCGAGGAGACCCACAACCGGTGTGCTCACTGGTAAGTCTCACTCCAAAATAAAACCTTGACTGCTGCTCCATCCTGCCAGCGCTAACAAAATAAGAGTCTCAGAAAAGTAGCGTATATAAGCTCGCGAGCTATGGAGTTAACCGAGTATGAAAGCTGGACAAATAGGAGGCTGAAAAACCTATCACGTTCATGTTGTATTGGAAAGAGAGGAGGACTTTTTCCCCCCACAATGAAAATTCTAAATTGTGGAACTTATCAGAATAATGAAATACACCAACTTATATTATTGTCCTTATGAAAGAAGGTCATCTTTATGCTTGTATTTTTATTATACACCTTTAGCATGTTAACAAAAACACATGTGTGTATGTATATATATATATATATATATATATATATATATATATATATATATATATATATATATATATATATATATATATATATATATATATATACAAACCCCGTTTCCATATGAGTTGGGAAATTGTGTTAGATGTAAATATAAACGGAATACAATGATTTGCAAATCCTTTTCAACCCATATTCAGTTGAATGCACTACAAAGACAACATATTTGATGTTCAAACTCATACATTTTTTTTTTTTTTTTTGTAAATAATAATTAACTTAGAATTTCATGGCTGCAACACGTGCCAAAGTAGTTGGGAAAGGGCATGTTCACCACTGTGTTACATGGCCTTTCCTTTTAACAACACTCAGTAAACGTTTGGGAACTGAGGAGACACATTTTTTAAGCTTCTCAGGTGGAATTCTTTCCCATTCTTGCTTGATGTACAGCTTAAGTTGTTCAACAGTCCGGGGGTCTCCGTTGTGGTATTTTAGGCTTCATAATGCGCCACACATTTTCAATGGGAGACAGGTCTGGACTACAGGCAGGCCAGTCTAGTACCCGCACTCTTTTACTATGAAGCCACGTTGATGTAACACGTGGCTGGGCATTGTCTTGCTGAAATAAGCAGGGGCGTCCATGGTAACGTTGCTTGGATGGCAACATATGTTGCTCCAAAACCTGTATGTACCTTTCAGCATTAATGGTGCCTTCACAGATGTGTAAGTTACCCATGTCTTGGGCACTAATACACCCCCATACCATCACAGATGCTGGCTTTTCAACTTCGCGCCTATAACAATCTAGATGGTTCTTTTCCTCTTTGGTTCGGAGGACACGACGTCCACAGTTTCCAAAAACTATTTGAAATGTGGACTCGTCAGACCACAGAACACTTTTCCACTTTGTATCAGTCCATCTTAGATGAGCTCAGGCCCTGCGAAGCCGATGGCGTTTCTGGGTGTTGTTGATAAACGGTTTTCGCCTTGCATAGGAGAGTTTTAACTTGCACTTACAGATGTAGCGACCAACTGTAGTTACTGACAGTGGGTTTCTGAAGTGTTCCTGAGCCCATGTGGTGATATCCTTTACCCACTGATGTCGCTTGTTGCTGCAGTACAGCCTGGGG
>NC_084734.1:20303345-20318345 GCF_033978785.1 Entelurus aequoreus
CATACAGCCTGTGTTCTTATTTGACTCTTTTATGTCCACGCACGGAGATAAAGGTGGGAAAATATGTTATTTATCTGCGTGCAAACTGTGATTTGTCACAGACTGTTGGTATTTGATGTAATAATACGATGTGATGTATGTTATGTAGTGGGGAAAAAAGCATCAAACTGACGTCAGATCTGTGCATTTATTTGATTTTTTTTCTCTCGAGATGTTTTATTTTTTTTCTTCTGTTGCATTATACGCACAGACCAGACCGCCTTAATGTTACAGGTTACCTGCACAATAATACACAATCATGAATCTACAGTATATAAAAAATAGACTGTCTTTACGACAACAATGCTCAGTGTTTTGTTGCGTCTGACCAGTCTTCCCTCTCAGGGAATTAAAGTCACTGGTTAATCCCAAATTCTTTAGATGACATATATGCTGAGTAAGAAGGACCATCAAGACAGAATAGGAATATTATCAAGTTTTACTAAAGCTTTAGGAGACCAGTCCGAATGTCCTTTCATATCGACATCTCGAAATGGTCTAACATTCAAACGGGAAGAGACAACTTATTGAATACAAAAACAGCCCCCACCCTGTCCAGAAAAGAATACAGCCTCATTGTTCTAATACAGATAAGATAAGAAGGGAGTACTCCAACTCCCTAATTCCAAGCCTTCAAGGTAAGGCACACAGTTTACTTGCGGACATAAGAGACAGGCGAAAAGAGTACACATGGGAAAGAATTAGCTGATTTAAACATGACTATGAATAAAGAAATAACTCTTAAAAATATATGCATTCTCCACAGTTTCCATGCATATGCACCATTTTTAGTAGTGTGAGTGATTCAACTGGTGGTACGGGGGCCAAACCCGGGCCGGAAATGACACCACACGGACCCTCAGGTTCAGTTTTAAAACCTGGGAGACAAACATTTTTGCAGCAAAGTTCTTAAAACACAACAGTGTTCCTGTTCTACAGAGGCACTTGGACCGGTGTAAACAGATTGGCAGACCCATGCGTTTTAACCAGTGGTGGGCCGTGCGTTTCCCACCTAGGCCTTCAGTGATGTCCGACTTCAATACCTCTCAAAATACCATCATTTATGTCGCCACATGACCATTGCTGGAGAAATATTATACTGGAACACATTTACACCCTACTGGGCATTGAACAGTGTACAAAACAGGTTATTTTCTGGCGCATTTAAAAAACAATTAAAATGAATCAGCGGTTAAAAGATATCTTATGTTGTACTGTCAAAATTAAAATTGCAAAAAACATTAAAAGTGCAAAAATAAAATATTTCAACTCACAATTTATAGCACCTATTTGACCAGTGATACCCCTCATTGTCGGCTTATTCGAGTGGAAATGGCGAGCATTTCATCGCCAGAACAGCTGAGCTAGCTTATAAGATTGGCCGAGCTCGTCTCACAAGATGTAGTTTCTCTTTAAATATCCTTCTTGAAAATGGCCTCACAGATATACAGTATATCTGCCACCTAATAAACGTTTTGTTCTCCTTCTTTGTGAGTTAAAAAAGTGAGCACCGGTGAGTTCTCTGCTAGCCCGGAATGGCTACGGCGCAACACTTCCTGCTGCATTGAAACTTGTGATTGGATACTCACTTTGGAATGACAAGTGAGTATCCAATCACAGTTTCGTTAACATCAGGCGACTTAAATAGATTCTCTAGATTCTCAAAATTAATCCGCTAACGGTCCCGGTGAGTATCCAATCACAGGACGCGTAAATGTCACGATCAACGTGAGGCCAGCTAGAAGGCCTTACTGACAACAACTCGTGATCTGATTGGCTATGGCAACTGTCTAGCAACTGTATGTCCCCGTTCACTTACAATGTACAGACACCCGCATTGTTGATTCTGAAGGCTTCGGGCAGATTTTGTGCATATACTTTAGATATTTCGGGAAAATAAATAAAAAAAAGAATTGTATCTTTGATTATGATCATGATTTCTGATTATGTTAGGCCAGCAGAGAAGGCCTTGCTGACCCTGACGGCACACCACTGATTTTAACCTTGCTCGCAAACTGGGTTCCAAACGTGTGTTTACATAACAAAGATGTTCCTCAAGGCACTCATTTAAGTCCTCTCTCTTTTGGCGGTTACACGTTTGTTTTTTTCTATAATGTGATGTATCTAACTAAGGCAGGGATGTCAAAGTCAAATGCATCAGAGGGCCAAAAAAAAAAATTGCTACAAGCCGATGGCCGGGCTGGTTCAATGTTTAATAAAACATATTAAAATGATTGCGGTTTGGGACCTTCAGCTCTCATTGGATCGGTTCGCAGCAGAGTGTTTAGCGGCTGGAATGAGGATCAGCATTTCCAAATCTGAGGCCATGAGCAGGAAATCGATGGTTTGCACAGTCCAGGTAGAGCACGAGACTCTGTCCCAGGTGGAGGAGTTTAAGTATCTTGGGGATACTGAAGGAAATCAGCCGGAGAATCGGAGCAGCGATTCTAGTAGTATTGCAGTATTGCAGTCTCTCTGCCGCACTGTTGTGATGAAACGAGAGCTGAGCCAGAAGGCAAAGCTCTCGGTCTACCGAGCTATCTACATTCCTACTCTCACCTATGGTCGTGAAGTGTGGGTCATGACCGAAAGATTGCGGATACAAGCGGCCGAAATGAGTTTCCTCAGAAGGGTGGCCGGCATCTACCTTAGAGATAGGGTGAGAAGTTCAGTCACCCGAGAGATACTCGGAGTAGAGCCGCTGCTCCTTCGCTTGGAAAGGAGCCAGCTTAGGTGGTTCGGGCATCTCGTGCGGATGCCTCATGACCGTCTCCCTAGGGAGGTCCTCGTTGCACGTCCCACTCGGAGGAGACCCTGCGGCAGGCCAAGGACCAGATGGGGGGATTACATCTCCTCTCTGGCTTGGGAATGTTTCGGGATTCCCCAGGATGAAGTTGCTAATGTTGCTCTGGAGAGGGAAGTCTGCGGGGCTCTGCTGGAGCTGTTGTCCCCGCGACCCGATTCCGGATAAGCGGTTGAAGATGGATGGATGGAAAATTACTGCACATTAACCATTGAACCAAGACCTAACACACAGCACTGTATTTTATTTAATGATTAAATGAATAATCCAACATTTTTGTATGGCTCTGTCATTAATTTCAAGTGAAAACATTGTTTAACAGGCTCACAGACTAAAACAAACATCCTTCAAAGAACAATATCACGTCCTGTAAATTAAATGAATACAGCAATATTTTCTTACGGCTCTGTCAGTTATTTCAAGGGAAAACATTTTCAACAGGCAAAACAGCAAAGTTCCGTATTCTTCAAAAATCAAATATGTTCCTTAATATCAAGATGGAGACATACATGACAACCTTTTCCCAAAACACAATATAGAATGTGAGATATTACAGGATAATGCATACATTTATAAGTTGTTATCAAAACGGTTACAACAACAAACTGGATTAAAAGATCGTACGAAAGAAAAACATGTTGAGGATGTACCAAAACAAACTGGACCCTGTCTATGAAGGTTCTCATTTATCCAGGTCTTTGTCATCTCAGGGCATTCAATCAACCGCAACTGGACTGTTCGGTTTGTCTGGGAAGACGTTTCCCCGCTCTTCCAAGCAGGTTTCATCAGTTCGTGCTCATAGACTTAGATTGTTCAGATCTAGTCTTAGGCTTAGATTGGTCAGATCTAGTCGTAGACTTTGATAGGTCAGATATAGTCCAATGGCTGGTGCCAAAACCCCAAATATTTATACTCCGAAAACCAGGAGGGTGTCCTTGGGCAAGGATTGTTTCGCCATACCGTAGTGAGAAAAACAACTGTTTTAATGCACACCATTAAGGCACATCGTAGATGGGCAAATTCTTCATACCAAGACTCAACTGTGTACCTGCACCTGAGGGAAAAACAGTACTCTTTCGAGAAAAAAAAGGTTCAGATGCTGGACAGGAAGGACGGATGGTGCGAAATAGGAGTGAGGGAAGCCATCGTTGTCAAGATTGAAAAACCATCCCTGAACAGAGGTGATGGTCTGCAACACCACCTGTCTCTCACATACAACACCGTCCTTTCAACCATTCCTAAAAGGCTCTGCAAATTAGCCTCCAACAAATAACAGAGTTAGAAACATTCTGGTCACAGAAAGTGACCAGAATGCCATTTGTTTACAACTGAATGGGATGTTTATGCGGGGTATTCCGACTATTTTGGACTGGTAGTAGTCAATCCATAGCGATCGTTCTGCCACACAATACCTCAATACTAAAGAGGAGAAGTTACATATTGGCTTTGACAGTTAGGATTGCTCGTTTGCATTAAAACAGTTGTTTTTCTCACTATGATAGGGGGAAACCATTCTGGCCCAGGCACACCCTCCTATTTTTTTGAGTATAAATATTTGGGTTTTGGCACCAGCCGCTAGACTAGATCTGACCAATCTAAGTCTATGAGCAAGAACTGATCATGCCTACTCGAAGACAAACTGAACAGTCCAGTTGCGATCGATTGAATGCCCTGAGAAAACTGGACCCTGTTCCTAAGGCTCTCCACCTTAAAAAATATTTGAAACATTGGTGCAATTTAACCACGTTCAATAGACAAGATTTGAGCAAGCTGACAAACGTGTCCTGTATTTTGTTTGTCAGTTTTTATACAGGCCAAACGTTTCAGAATGCCAAGTCGGTAAAGGCTCGCGGACAAACCAACACTGGGTGTGTGCAAGACCTCGGAATGTTACATTAGGAAGAGAAGACTGTCGTCCTTTCAGAGGCAACTCAACAGGACTTGTCACTGTGTGGTGTCTCCTGGAGAACTTTGTTTCAAACTAAATGTATTTCAAATTTGAAATACACCACTAAATAATGTGGGAAGTATTCAAAGTCTTCTCAGTTTTTGACCTATGAATGGAGGTATTGTTTTTTCCCAAATACTGTACGGTGTTCGTAACCCGCAGCTAGCTTTGATTCAAACTTACCAGTGTGAAAATGTTGTGAACACACTACCATGCACCAGGGGATGGCGTTAAAAGTCATGTTTGATCGCCTCATGGTTGCTTTCCAGGCTATTCATCGTCTCTTTATTAGCTCACTTACCCGACTTCTTTCGGCTTTGCTTTCACACTGGAAATCAGAAAAATCTCAACAGATATTTTTTCCTTTTCTGAAGCAATCACAACAACCATTGTGGCAGTTAATTGTGTTGCACGTTCGCACCATGTTTTGAACTTGTTCAAGTAAAGAACAACTTTAGAACAGTGTCTCGCCTTCAGCCATGTAAATAAGGGATACAGAGTCGCACTCTCGAGCCCTATTTGGTTGAATATCACTGGTGTAGGCTGTTGTTTGCGCTGGAAATGCATTTCATTCTACTGTGCTCTGAACATTTTGGGATACAAAACAAAATATTAGCAACATCCTCCAGAGATGCAATGCAGATGCATCTGATACGTCCTTAGAAAATAAGGAAAACTGAAGACAGATATTGTTTCATGTAAATAAAGTGATGTACTGTGGGTATGTCACCTATTTTCCGATATAAAGCTACAAATAATAGATGAGATTGGTCATGAACTCATGTTGTTTTGTTGCCATTCAACAACAAAGCAGCATGTTTCTCCGTGCACACAATAGTAAGTATATTTGCATACACACATTGTGAGAATGCTTGTTAGCACATACGAGTGTGCGGTGAGAGAAGAGGCATTGTTGAACCAATTATCCCCCCCAAGACAAAGCTAATAGCTTCCCATCTCTCCAGACCTTTGCTTTTTCAAAAACATGCCTGACTGTATTTCTACTGCGTGTCTCTGTGGCAGTGACAAGGAAACCAATGCTGACCTTCATTTAGACTATGGAATGACAATACCGGAGGGGAATAAGAAAGTGAAGAGGGAAACGGAAAAAAGCAGAAAATCAATAGCTCATTTTCTGCCTTTTGTATAGGGATTCAAATGTTTGCTGAGATAAAGGTCGACAAGCCTGTGAGAACTCTCGCGCCATGTCAACTAGATCCAGCATCAAACTGATACTGTGTCCGTGGCAATTTGAAAGACACGAGTCAGATGCTATCTATTGACCTTCCATCGGTTTTAAAGGCATTACAGTACACACAGTATTGCACCACAGTAAGCACAAACCTCACAACATTTTTTTTTTTTTTACAGTATATAGTCTTTAGGGACAATAGCACAAAAATAAAACACGGATAAACTTAAAGGCCTACTTAAATGAAATTTTCTTATTTAAATGGGGCTAGCAGATCCATTCTATGTGTCATACTTGATCATTTCGCGATATTGCCATATTTTTGCTGAAATGATTTAGTAGAGAACATCGACGATAAAGTTTGGAACTTTTGGTCGCTGATAAAAAAGCCTTGCCTGTACCGGAAGTAGCGTGACGTCACAGGTTGAAGAGCTCCTCACATCTGCACATTGTTTACAATCATGGCCACCAGCAGCGAGAGCGATTCGGACCGAGAAAGCGATGATTTCCCCATTAATTTGAGCGAGGATGAAAGATTTGTGGATGAGGAAAGTGAGAGTGAAGGACTAGAGGGCAGTGGAAGCGATTCAGATAGGGAAGATGCTGTGAGAGGCGGGTGGGACCTGATATTCAGCTGGGAATGACTAAAACAGTAAATAAACACAAGACATATATATACTCTATTAGCCACAACACAACCAGGCTTATATTTAAAATGACACAAATGAATCCCACATAACAAACACCTCCCCCTCCCGTCCATATAACCCGCCAATACAAATCAAACACCCGCACAACACACTCAATCCCACAGCCCAAAGTACCGTTCACCTCCGCAAAGTTCATACAGCACATATATGTCCCCAAAGTTACGTACGTGACATGCACATAGCGGCATGCACGTACGGGCAAGCGATCAAATGTTTGGAAGCTGCAGCTGCGTACTCACGGTAGCGCGTATCCAACTCAAAGTCCTCTTGGTAAGAGTCTCTGTTGTCCCATCTCCACAAGCATGCGTATCCAACTCAAAGTCCTCCTGGTAAGAGTCTATGTTGTCCCAGTTCTCCACAGGCCAATGGTAAAGCTTGACTGTCATCGTTCGGAAATGTAAACAATGAAACACCGGCTACGACGTAGCCGCTACATGTTTGTGTTGCCGCTTCCCACCTACAGCTTTCTTCTTTGCTATCTCCATTGTTTATTAAAAAAATTGCAAGAGATTCACCAACACAGATGTCCAGAATACTGTGGAATTTTGCGATGAAAACAGACGACTTAAAGGCCTACTGAAATTATTTTTTTTAAATTTAAACGGGGATAGCAGATCTATTCTATGTGTCATACTTGATCATTTCGCGATATTGCCATATTTTTGCTGAAAATATTTAGTATAGAACAACGACGATAAAGATCGCAACTTTTGGTATCTGATAAAAAAAAGGCTTGCCCCTACCGGAAGTAGCATGATGTAGTCAATTGAACATATACGCAAAGTTCCCTATTGTTTACAATGATGGCCGCATGAAGTGAGAGAGATTCGGACCGAGAAAGCGACGATTTCCCCATTAATTTGAGCGAGGATGAAAGATTTGTGGATGAGTAAAGTGCAAGTGAAGGACTAGTGGGGAGTGGAAGCTATTCAGATAGGGAAGATGCTGTGAGAGCCGGGGGTGACCTGATATTCAGCTGGGAATGACTACAACAGCAAATAAACACAAGACATATATATACTCTATTAGCCACAACACTACCAGGCTTATATTTAATATGCCACAAATCAGTCCCACATAAAAACACCTAGGTGTTTGTTATGCTAGCTCCTAGCTACTAGCTACTAGCTCGAGCTAGTTATAGCTCGAGCGGGTAATATGGACGGGATCCCGTATATATAACCCGCCAATACAATTCAAACACCTGCACAACACACACAATCACTTAGCCCAAAGAACCGTTCACCTAACCCAGTGGTTCTCAAACTTTTTTTGTCAAATCTCACTTTGGACAAGGGGGAGTTTTCAAGCCCCACCTGCCCCCATCGCCCAACAGAACGCTAATGCCAAGCTTAACATTTTCAAATTTATTGAACATCAAGTAACATCAAGTTGTATACATTCAAACTCAATAACATAAAATAACATCAAGTTCAATAATAAATAAAATAACTGTGCAGCTGTGGTATAACTTGCATCAAGTTCAATAATAAATCAAATAACTTGCATCAAGTTCAATAATAAATAAAACAAAAGTGTTATAACTTGCATCAAGTTCAATAATAAATCAAATAACTTGCATCAAGTTCAATAATAAATAAAACAAAAGTGTTATAACTTGCATCAAGTTCAATAATAAATCAAAAGTGTTATAACTTGCATCAAGTTCAATAATAAATAAAAAAAAATGTTATAACTTGCATCAAGTTCAATAATAAATCAAATAAAAGTGTTATAACTTGCATCAAGTTCAATAATAAATCAAAAGTGTTATAACTTGCATCAAGTTCAATAATAAATCAAAACAAATTGTTATAACTTGCATCAAGTTCAATAATAAATCAAATAAAAGTGTTATAACTTGCATCAAGTTCAATAATAAATAAAATACAAGAGTTATAACTTGCTTTAAGTTCAATAATAAATCAATTAACTTGATGCATAATAATAAATAAAATAAAAGTGCCACTTTGCAATCTTTGCAAAAAAAAAGGAGGAGCTGTGCATTTTGGCAAGACAGAGCGAGTGAACAGGGGCGCCGCTAGGGATTTTGGGCCCCATGAAAAGAATCTTTACAGGGCCCCCAACACAGCGGCAACATTTTTTGATGCTATTTCACATACAATTATGCATTTTAATGGTATTCTGAATACAATGGAATTAGTTTTGAGTCATTTATTTGCTGCACCACTGATTCTTGAGACTGTGGTAAAATGTATTATATTTTGTATTATATTATTATTATTATTATTATTATTATTATTTCAACACACACAGCTGCTCACCTCCTTCCTCACTGGGGCTGATTCAGGGGCAGGGGGACTTGGGGGCTGACAGACAGCTGCTGCTGCTGCTGGTGCACTTGACTCTGTTCAGAATGAGGCATCATTTTGACAGAGGGGAGATCAACTATTATTGAATAAGAACAGCTTGATAAATGTTTGACTGGATTGATTATTTAACTAATATAGCAGTAAAATTTAAAAATCCAGAGTTTTCTTGAGCTAACATGGTGAGAAAAGTGAGCTAGCTTATTACCACAGACAGGGACAAAGTTAATATGCATAACTTTCCACCACAACTAACAAACCCACCTTTTTTGGGGAAATATTGAGTGACATATTGTCGACCCTTCAACTCCTTCTCCTCTCTTATTTTATTTTCCTTTCTTTTTTGGCTGCCTGATTTTTGAGGCATACTGCTGTCTCCTCCGCTTTGCCCGCTGTGGCGCTGTCTGTCTGTGACAAATCGTCGGTGCTCTACCTGCAGCTGATCCAGTCGGACTGAACCATTTTACGTAAATAGAGGGGGGAAGGGAGGGCCCTGCAGGTGTTGATGCTTCCAAAACAAATAAAGGTATATACCAGGACATGGAAAATAGAACATGTGTGATTATATGTTAGTTAATAACTTAGTGTCATTATTTTTTCTGTATTATAATTTCATCATCATTAGGGGCCTCTCTGGGCCCCCCTCCATCATGGGCCCCTAGAATCAGTCTCCTTTACCCCCCCCCCCCCCCCCCCCCTTTTCGGCGCCCCTGCAAGTGAACATGAGTTTTACAGTACTCCAGCATTAGTGGCTGCAATGAGCCTGTTTTGCACTGCACAGCTTTTCAAATCGGGGTTGCAGGCTTGACACTGCCACTGTTAAAACCTCATTGAGTTCGGGGCTGAGCTGGCTTGACGCGAGTGCTTCCCGGTGAATGACACACAGTGTGTCCAATGCGCATTTGGCGCAACCCTCTTTATTAGAGCCTGCAGCCCGTTTCTTTACCCTGCCATGGTCTGTGCGCCATCAGAGCAAAAGCCCACACAGTTTTCCCATTTAAGGTTGTGTTCTTTGAGGAAACTGTCCATTATCTCGAACAGCTCATCAGCAGTGGCTCTATTTTTTATGTATTTGCAAAACAGCAAATCCTCGCACAGTGACTCGCCATTCACAGAGCTTCTGCTTAGCCCCGCCCCCATTAGTTACTGTTGCTATCTCTGTCAAACTTGCGCTCCTACCTAGAAATTTAAAGTCTACAGGAAAAATAAGTAATTTACATTTATTTATATAGCGGATTCCACAGACAGAATCACAAAGTGATTTACAGTGTGTATAGAAAATGAAAGCATAGTAAAAAAAAAAATCTAAGAATATAACTAAAAAAAAAAAAAAAAGTAAAGTGAAATTTCCTCCCGTTCCTCGCGCCCCACCTGTCATGTCTCTATTCCCCACCAGTGGGGCGCGCCCCACACTTTGAGAAACGCTGGTGTATAGCAAGTCTGTTCAACTGATGGCCCACAGGCGAAAGCCAGACCGGCGAGTTCAGTTAAAAAAACAACAACCCAGAGATGAAACAATATATTAATCAATGATACACTTGACAACTATAAGGTCAGAGATGCAGAAGACCCCATTAAGCTTCCCCCAAAAAGCTATTTCATTATCCATAGATCCATTTTCTACCACTTGTCCCTCTATGGGTCGCGGGGGATGCTGGAGCCAATCCCAGCTGCATTTGAGCGGAAGGCGGGGTACACCCTGGACAAGTCAACACCTTATCGCAGGGTCAACACGGATAGACTACATTCACAGACTAGGGCCGATTTAGTGTTGCCAATCAACCTATCCCCAGGTGCATGTCTTTGGAGATGGGAGGAAGCCGGAGTACCCGGAGAAGAACATACAAACTCCACACAGAAAGACTGCGAGCCTGGGGATAGGTTGATTGGCAACACTGAATTGACCCTAGTGCAGGGGTGGGCAATTAATTGTTACCGGGGGCCGCATGAGCTACCCGAGCACTGCTGGAGGGCCACATCGACAATATTTCAATTAAATTTTGCTCAATATTATTTTTGATATATACCGTAAGATAAATAATAATAATAATAATAAGAATTAATAATATTATAACAATATTAATAACAATTTATAATTGGCCTCACGCGGGCCGGACAGGGACGCACAAAGGGCTGGATGCGGCCCGCGGGCCGCAGAATGCCCAGGTCTGCCCTAGTGTGTGAATCTTGTCTAACGGTGTTGGCTCTGCCATGAGCTAGCGACTTGTCCAGGGTGTACCCCGCCTTCCGCCCGAATGCAGCCGGTATAGGCTCCAAGCACCCCCGCGACCCCGAGAGGGACAAACATAAAGAGATGCATGGAAGTTGCCATATTAGACTTTACTTGTGGAAACAAGATCAGCAGTTAAGAGGGTACACAAACCGTCATTGTGGTCTATGTGAGATGGATTGGTGGTTCCTTGGGCAACATTTTTGCATCGGTTATGTTCTGTACGGACCATCTTCAAGCCACTTTCTGACCGTCTCTTCAGAGTTCTCTGTTTTGTGGGAAATTATCCCAACCTTTGATGGTGCCCCTGCTTTAGTGTTGAAGGCTCAATTTGAATACCTCTCCATGGTTTTGTGCATTCACGCCAATCAGGAGGTGTTCGAATTATCCGATAGATTAGGGGGGGAGGGCGAAGTCCCTCTCTCCAAGCCAAGTAAGCCCGCAGACTTTCCTAAACTATCGAGTGCAAAGAGAAAGATGACAAAGCAGAAACCCGGAGAAGTGTACAAATGTAAGTAATAAGCATAATTAATGATTTTCATAGTAATGACACTGGTGGTTTAGTCAGGCGTTAACCTTTGCTACTGCATGTAAACATTGGCTACAAACACAAATACACAATGAAACATATTTTTCATACCACAAGGTGATGCACCAGAACTTGCATATTTCGCCAAAAACGGTCTTCTTCTTAATAAAGGGGTGAGTAGAAGAAGACTACTCATTCAACCCTGAAAAAATCCCAAATCAATTGTAAAAATTAGACTTCTAACAACGACTAGACAACAAAATATGAATGTTCTGCCCCGAGCCAGTGCTCGAGTTATTGATTCCTGTCGGACCTTTTAAGCAACGGACACATTGTTGTAGACAAGCAGCAACGACAATAGAAATCCACACATGTAAGATTCCTCACGAAACCTGGTCAAATCTTTGTAAGTCCACATTTCAAATTGTTTTTGGAAACTGTGGACGTCGTGTCCTCAGGACCAAAGAGGAAAAGAACCATCCGGACTGTTCTAAGCGCAAAGTTCAAAAGCCAGCATCTGTGATGGTATGGGGGTGTATTAGTGCCCAAGGCATGGGTAACTTACACATCTGTGAAGTCACCATTAATGCTGAAAGGTACATACAGGTTTTGGAGCAACATACAGTGCATGTTGCCATCCAAACGTGTTTTTCATGGACGCCCCTGCTTATTTCAGCAAGACAATGCCGAGCCACATTCTGCACATGTTACAACAGTGTGGCTTTGTAGTAAAAGAGTGTGGGTACTAGATTGGCCTGCTTGAGTCCCGACCTGTCTCCCATTAACTATGTCTGGTGTCAAATACGACAACGGAGACTGTTGAACAACTTAAGCTGTACATCAAGCAAGAATGGGAAAGAATTCCACCTGAAAACCTTAAAAAATGTGTCTCCTCAGTTCCCAATCATTTACTGAGTGTTGTTAAAAGGAAAGGCCATGTAACACAGTGGTAAAAATGCCCCTGTGCCAACTTTTTTGCAATGTATTGCTTCCATTAAATTCTAAGTTAAGGATTATTTGCAAAAAAATATGTTTTTCATTTTGAACATTAAATATCTTGTCTTTGCAGTCTATTTAAATGAATATAAGCTGAAAAGGATTTTCAAATCATTGTATTCTGTTTTTATTTACCATTTACACAATGTGCCAACTTCACTGGTTTTGGGTTTTGTACATGTAGCTCAAAATTTGACCAGAAGAGGGCAATAACGCTAAGTTTCATTGTGATGAGTCACATACAATGTGTGCAAACTTTGATGTGGATGTTGTTTAATCTCTATATGCGTACACATCTGTATTTTATTGTGTGAATGTACAAACCCTGTTTCCATATGAGTTGGGAAATTGTGTTAGATATAAATATAAACGAAATACAATGATTTGCAAATAATTTTCAACCCATATTCAGTTGAATATGCTACAAAGACAACATATTTGATGTTCAAACTGAGAAACTTTTTTTTTTGTGCAAATAATCATTAACTTTAGAATTGATGCCAGCAACACGTGACAAAGAAGTTGGGAAAGGTGGCAATAAATACTGATAAAGTTGAGGAATGCTCATCAAACACTTATTTGGAACATCCCACAGGTGAACAGGCAAATTGGGAACAGGTGGGTGCCATGATTGGGTATAAAAGCCATGAAATTCTCAGTCATTCACAAACAAGGATGGGTCGAGGGTCACCACTTTGTCAACAAATGCGTGAGCAAATTTTTGAACAGTTTAAGAAAAACCTTTCTCAACCAGCTATTGCAAGGAATTTATGGATTTCACCATCTACGGTCCGTAATATCATCAAAGGGTTCAGAGAATCTGGAGAAATCACTGCACGTAAGCAGCTAAGCCCGTGACCTTCGATCCCTCAGGCTGTACTGCATCAACAAGCGACATCAGTATGTAAAGGATATCACCACATGGGCTCACGAACACTTCAGAAACCCACTGTCAGTAACTACAGTTGGTCGCTACATCTGTAAGTGCAAGTTAAAACTCTCTTATGCAAGGCGGAAACCGTTTATCAACAACACCCAGAAACGCTGTCGGCTTCGCTGGGCTTGAGCTCATCTAAGGTGGACTGATACAAAGTGGAAAAGTGTTCTGTGGTCTGACGAGTCCACATTTCAAATTGTTTTTGGAAACTGTGGACGTTGTGTCCTCCGAACCAAAGAGGAAAAGAACCATCCGGATTGTTATAGGCGCAAAGTGTAAAAGCCAGCATCTGTGATGGTATGGGGGTGTATTAGTGCCCAAGACATGGGTAACTTACACATCTGTGAAGGTGCCATTAATGCTGAAAGGTACATACAGGTTTTGGAGCAACATATGTTGCCATCCAAGCAACATTATCATGGACGCCCCTGCTTATTTCAGCAAGACAATGCCAAGCCACGTGTTACATCAACGTGGCTTCATAGAGTGCGGGTACTAGACTGGCCTGCCTGTAGTCCAGACCTGTCTCCCATTGAAAATGTGTGGCGCATTATGAAGCGTAAAATACCACAACGGAGACCCCCGGACTGTTGAACAACTTAAGCTGTACATCAAGCAAGAATGGGAAAGAATTCCACCTGAGAAGCTTAAAAAATGTGTCTCCTCAGTTCCCAAACGTTTACTGAGTGTTGTTAAAAGGAAAGGCCATGTAACACAGTGGTGAACATGCCCTTTCCCAACTACTTTGGCACGTGTTGCAGCCATGAAATTCTAAGGTAATTATTATTTGCAAAAAAAAAAATCTAGTTTATGAGTTTGAACATCAAATATGTTGTCTTTGTAGCATATTCAACTGAATATGGGTTGAAAATGATTTGCAAATCATTGTATTCCGTTTATATTTACATCTAACACAATTTCCCAACTCGAATGGAAACGGGGTTTGTATTAACACTTAACCTTATTTTATTTATGTGAAATACACAATGGACGTTCTACTTTTGTAATGTTTCATTTATGTTTTATTTTTTTCAGTCTTACTAACCTATGAAGGAAGAAATGTTAAGATATAAAACTGAGGAAGGTAAAAAAAAAAGGAACATCACTTCTCAACAAAACTCTTCTTTCTTCATGTTCATCTAACTGCTCACGCTAGAAAGGAGTAGCGAGGGCAGAATAATTTGTTTATTGACAGCACAGTGTGAAATCCTGTGTTTACTTTGTAAGTAAGTAAACGCAGTCATAAAGGAATATAACCTGCGGAGGAACTGAGAGGCCCCTGAGAC
>NC_084734.1:20325845-20360280 GCF_033978785.1 Entelurus aequoreus
GTCTGATGGACCCACAAACGCTGGCTGACTAACAACAATATGAACATTGCACGGAACATTTCTCTGCCAGTTTCTGCATCCCACAGGGATTCTTCTTTTAAGTTTCTGCACTTGCGGTTCCCACAAAAGTTTGCAACATTGTTTGTCAACACTGTCTGCTCTCATTTTCTCGCACATTTGACCCTCAAATGTTCTGTGTACCTACACTCTGTCCTCCTCCTGTGTAGGCCTGCTGTGTGTGTGTGTGTGTGTGTGTGTGTGTGTGTGTGTGTGTGTGTGTGTGTGTGTGTGTGTGTGTGTGTGTGTGTGTGTGTGTGTGTGTGTGTGTGTGTGTGTGTGTGTGTGTGTGTGTGTGTGTGTGTGTGTGTGTGTGTTACACAGAACATCAATTTCCACACTTCTAATAGCCCCGGGTCCAGTGGACCCGGACATCTTATATTTAATACAAATGTGTAGGGGGGGTGTATGGTGTGTGGTCATTAAATATGTATTCTGATATATGTTCTTCACAAAAAATGAGCCAAAGTCAGTGAGTCTCAGTTGGAAAAATTAATTAATTGTATCATTTTTCTTTTAACAAAAAATTTAAACGGGTCCCACAGACCCGAACACTACACAAGGGTTAACAAAAAAACAACAACATAGAAATACATAGTCAATGAGAGTGAATAATTTACATTTACAAATGACATATAATCCCAAATAATTGTCAGAAAAATACAAACAGATACAAAATAAGTGTAATGATTAGTTTAACTCAGGGGTGTCAAACTCAAATACAAAGTGGGCCAAAGTTTAAAACTGAACAAAGCCGCGGGCCAAGGTTGAACAAATTAACCTTTACCGTACTCTACGAGCCAGAGGTGTGGACTCGAGTCACATGACTTGGACTCGAGTCAGACTCGAGTCATGAATTTGATGACTTTAGACTCGACTTGACAAAATGTAAAGAGACTTGCAACTCGACTTAGACTTTAACATCAATGACTTGTGACTTCACTTGGACTTGAGTCTTTTGACTTGACATGACTTGCTACTTTCCCCAAAACCCAAAGATTAAAAAGTTATTTGGGAGCGCTCCGTTGCTTTCATTTTGTACGTGTCTGTCTATCAGCGTGTGTGCTGCGTGTCAGCGTGTGTGCTCTCAGTACAACAGCCAATCAAATTAGATCTACATTGTTTTCATCACACAGCATTCAGCCAATCAAATTGCAGGACAACAAATGAACAAGAGTTGTCAAACAACGCGCCAGTGAGAAAGATTTATACCAAAGTTGGTTTCGTTCGGGTATAAAAACTACGACTTGGTCTACAAAAAACGAATTGCCGTATGCAAATCACGCAGTTCGAATATTACAGACGGAGACGCAACAACTTCCAACTTCGTTCGACATTTGAAGTTGCACAAAGAAGGGTAAGTTTTGAATGTAAGCTAACGTTTATTGGCTAAGTAACATGACTTTTATTTGCTGTGTAGTTAAATCAGTGAGGCTGTAAACTCACTGCTAACGTCATAACCATAGACATCTTATAAGTAGACGCAGCATCGAGCGCTACTGCCTACTGGCGCAGACGAGACGCGGGGCCGCCATCTTGGAGTGGTGATCCGCTCCACTCAGTGCAATTCATTTGGCAGGAGCAATGAACTGTCAGCGCATTTAATTCATTTTACCTCACTGAATACCACTCATTTTCACGCGCTTTTTTGTCATACGTGTAGCTATGATAACGGACACATGTTTTATTATTCATAGTTTGCTTAACAGTAATATAATATTCTTATATGCTATAAGTGACCAGACGTCCGAGATCAAAACTGGGAATATAAACCCAGAGAAGGGGGAAAAAAACGGTCAGCTATTTTTAAGTTGAAGAAACAATATGATTACATTATATATACATGCGTATATCCTACATAAACAATGTATGAATACATTAGATATCTATATATCTTATAGACTGTATCTCTTGCTGCAGCAGCAGAGAGTTTATTCTGTCTTGACACTTTGTATTGATATTTTGTATTACATTCTTCCCTTAAATGATCATGTTTACAGTGATTGTTATATATGTATTTTTTATGTATGTCGCTTTGGATAAAAGCGTCTGCCAAATACTTAACATAAACATATATAAACACCTGAAAGTCTTTATATCAGCTAAAACCACCAATCTGTTTCACTGGATTCAGAATAAAACCAAATTCTGTCTTACCCAACAATGTTAGTATTTCAATATTGTTACTTGAAGACTTATTCCTGGTTACAATTATACTGTTAAGAAAGTATTGTCTTATATTTTGCCTAAAATGAGAATGCATCATAATCAGTGGCGGCTGGTGAATTTTGTTTTAGGTGGGGCTGAAAGTTTGTAAACCAAACCCCTGTAGGGGCGTCATCCTCCCCCAGAAGATTTATTTGTGATTTTCACATACAAATATTGAAGATCTTTGCTCCTTCTCAACTCTGTGGTAATGTTATTTTCATAAAATACAACCAATAGTACATTAATGTTAAATCTTACTTGTGAAAAGTAATCCCCCGATTCCTATTTTCAACAGTCCGCTCATTTGAGCAGGAAAACGCTGAACACCAGCCCGGCATCTTTGTTTTCTACCTGTCAACTGTCAGTTTAGGCTGCTCGCCGGCTCCTCATCACCACTTCAAGATGCAATTTGCTCGCGTCACAGCAACCAATACTGCGTGTACTTACAAGATGTCTGTGGTTATAACATCATTTCAAACACAGGAATATGTTGCGTCCACTGCAGTTTGCCACCTTATTCATACTTTTTGTCAAGTGATTTTTTTAAGCAGGGTTGCATGAGGTACCTATTCATAACGTTACGTTAGTCAATGTATCACACACAGTAACTTAACGTTAGACGGCGGTCAGCAGCACAGCATATTTTAGCCACCTACAAAAAGACAAACATAGTCAAATAAAGGTCAGTTAAAATGTATACTATATTAAGAATATGTGTACATATTGCATAGGGCCCTGACATATAAAAAGTACAACTCTGTTCATTGTTAGGTTCATGTATTTGTTATGTTTTTCATGTGTACGCACACATAAACACACATACAGTATGAGATGAGATCAATGAGATAAGGTAAAAACAGAATAGAAACTGCTGTGGAACTAGTTACAATGCAATATGCCATGGAAATACAATGTTAACACTTTTGTACAAATAAGTACAGTTGCACTTGTTTTTGCAAATGTGTTTATTCTGTAAAGGAATGAGTTAAATGTTTAAAATTGTTTAAACTATTAAAATGACTGGTTAATAGTGCTATTATGAATTGCAATGTCAGTACTATTTTTTGTTCCTGCTATTTCAAATGCACTTGTTTTAATAAATAAATACAGCGGTTTAAAAGCATACACAATCTGTGTAAAAATATTAGTCTGTGGTTAAAAGGACTTGAAAGGACTCGAAACTCAAAATGCAGGACTTGTGACTTGACTTGAGACTTTCCAGTCTTGACTTTGGACTTGACTCGGGACTTGCCTGTCTTGACTCGGGACTTGACTCGAGACTTGAGGGCAAAGACTTGAGACTTACTTGTGACTTGCAAAGCAATGACTTGGTCCCACCTCTGCTACGAGCTATCATCACGTCCGCTTTTCATCCATTCTAACATCGTTCAGACCCAGTCACAAGATATGTGCGGCTTCTGTACGCACACACGAGCGAATGCAACGCATACTTCATCAACAGCGATACAGGTTACACTGAGGGTGCCAGTGTAAAAAACTTTAACACTGTTAGAAATATATGCCACACTGTGAATCCACACCAAACAACACTGACAAACACATTTCGGGAGAACATCCACACCGTAACACAACATAAACACAACAGAACAAATACCCAGAATCCTTTGCAGCACTAACTCTTACGGGACGCTACAAAATACACCCCCGCTACCACCAAGCCTCCCCCCCACACACACACACCTTGTAGCGTCCCGGAAGAGTTAGTGCTGCAAAGGGTTCTGGTTTGGTGTGGATTCAGTGTGGCGCATATTTCTAAGAGTTTTTTATTCGGCTACCCTCAGTGTAACCTGTATCGCTGTAACCTGTATCAAGGGCCAAGTGAAATTTGGCCCGCGGGCCAGAGTTTGACACCCATGGTTTAACTAGACAATATGTTCAATGAAATGATTCTAGACTACATTTGAAACAATCACACGTTAATTATTTAATTCATGTTTAATTATTTATTTTGCAGTATTTGCAGTTAATTTCTTATTTTGACACAATTAGAACCGCTATACTGAAATAAAACATGTTTGTTGACATTTGTGGATTAATGAGACGATGCATGTGGACTCCAAATAAAGGGATTATAATAAATGAGGGTGAATGTCATCAGCACAGAATGGCTGATTGACATGTTTAATAGGATTGAGAGAGCACTAAAAGTCAGCGGAAAAGAGAAATAAGAGTGTTTGGGCTTCATACACTCAGACAATACTTGTTAGCGGGATCTGTTTATTACACCACTAGTTTGGTTTGACTCTTTTCATGAGCTTCACTGGCGAGAAGAACATCCCAAGGCTTATCTTTCAAAGCAGAAATGTGTATTAATGCCTAAGCCATTCACACACAGACGCGTCTTTCCTTCAGTCTACTAATGGTGGAGATTAATTCCAGGCAATGCAGTGGGCTGGATGTTCAAAACAAAAACACCTGTCTGTGTTTATTTGCCATACTTTTCGCCGTCAAATTAAATCAAATAACGGATGCTTGCATCTCGCTGGTCTGCAGGGTTATTAATGAATCATGACGTCTTTAAACTCTAAAGCGGCATTTGATGAAATCCCAGGGTAGAAGCTGGTTTTTCGTATGGTTTTTAAGGTACACCTGCGCTATGACAACAAACAGCTGCTTATAAATGCATGGAATGGTAATGTAGTTGAGTCGTAGAAATACACTGTATCGCCAAAAGTATTTGGCCACCCATGCAAATGATCAGAACCAGGTGTCCTAATTACTTGACCCCGGCCACAGGTGTATAAAATCAAGCATTTGGGCATGGAGACTGTTTCTACAAACATTTGTGAAAGAATGGGCCGCGATTTCCAGCATGGAACTGTCATAGGATGCCACCTGTGCAACAAATCCAGTCGTGAAATGTCCTCGCTTCTAAATATTCCAAAGTCAACTGTCAGCTTTATTATGAGAAAATGGAAGAGTTCGGGAACAACAGCAACTCAGCCACCAAGTGGTAGGCCACGTAAACTGAGTTGCTACCCAGCTCCAAACTTCATGTGACCTTCCAATTAGCCCACGTACAGGTCTTCACCGTATCCCTGGCTAGGGGGCAGTCAGGTACTAGGCCTTTGCCAAGGGCCACCTGGGGTAATAGTAGTAAAGGGTTTTAACCTCCTAGTGACCCAAGACCCCATATAGGAGCCTCCACTGCCGGATGCACTTTAACGTCATGCCCAGGACACAAACACGTACAGTACGCAGAGAGCTTCATGGAATGGGTTTCCATGGCCGAGCAGCTTGTCTAAGCCATACATCAACAAGTCCAATGCAAAGCGTGGGATGCAGTGGTGTAAAGCACGTCGCAACTGGACTCTAGAGCAGTGGAGACGCCTTCTCTGGAGTGCTGAATCACGCTTTTCCATCTGGCAATCTAATGGGCGAGTCTGGGTTTGGAGGTTGCCAGGAGAACAGTACATTTCCGACTGCATCGTGTGAAATTTGGTGGGAGGAGGAATCATGACTTAGACTTAGACTTAGAAAATCTTTATTGTCCCCGAGGGGCAATTTGGTTTGCAGCAGTAGTCATTAAAAAACAAGGTTCAACAGTAAAATACAAGGTGCAACAGTAAAAACGAAGTACAACAGTAAAAACAAGATACAACAGTAAAACAAGGTACAAATACATAAAATACATACAACATACAAACCATCATGAAAGCATTGAGCTAAAAACAAAAAACATTTGTAACACAATAAAAACTAATCATCACACGTCGTTTCCCACTAAAGTGACTGTATAGCAGCTAAGCTTGTTTAAGAAGCTCATTTATAAAGGAAACAGCTGAGGGAACAAAGGATCTTATGTATCTGTTGTTTTTGGCCTTTCTATTAGTAGGGGTGTACCTGCATCCTGAGGGTAAGAGTCTAAACTCTGAGAAGAGAGGGTGCTGAGGGTTGACCAGAATGGCCTTTGCCTTCTGGATGACTCTGGCCTGATAGATCTGGTTCAGGGGGTTCAAGGTAGTGCCTACGGTCTTTTGGCACACCTTGATTACACCACCCAATCTATTTTTATTAGCCACACTGAGGTTACCAAACCAGGAAGTGATGGAATACGTTAAAATAGATTCTATACAAGATGAATAGAACATCCTCATCAGTGTCCTATCAACCTGAAAGACCCTCAGTCTCCTCAAGAAAAACAGCCTCTGATTGGCCTTCTTACAAATACGGTCAGTGTTGGCATCAAAGGTCAATTTATTGTCCAAAATTGTGCCTATATACTTGTAATCACGGACTATCTCAACAGCAGAGCCATTAATGAGAATAGGTGCTTCGGCAGGGGGATCACGGTGAAAGTCAATGTACATCTCCTTCGTTTTATCGCCATTAAGCTCCAGGTATGAATCATCGCACCATTTTACGAAGTTCTCCAGAACAGGACCGTGGTCTAACTCTTTGTCCTGCAGGAGGCTGACTATGACAGAGTCGTCGGCAAACTTAATAATGTACCTTGACTGAAGTGTGCTCTGACAGTCATTTGTATACAGTACAAACAGCAGGGGGGACAGGACCCGTCCCTGGGGTGATCCTGTGGAGCATAAGCGAACATCAGACAGTGTACTATTAACACGGGTCCTCTGTGATCTTGAGGTGAGAAAGTCCACTAGCCAGCATATAGTACCAAAGTCAATATTGGACATATTCAGCAGTCTACGAGCCAGAATGTGTGGCTGCATGCAGTCAAACGCAGATGAAAAATCCACAAAGCATAAGCGTGTATGTGTTTTATTTCCATCTAGATGCCCAACAACAAGGTGTAGTAATGTTGTTATGGCATCATCCACACCTTTCCTGGGCTGATAAGCAAACTGTAGTGGGTCAATTGCATCCTGGGTCATGACCACTAAACTCTGCTTCACTATTTTCTCGAAGCTTTTCATCACCAGGGAGGTCAATGCCACAGGGCGGTAGTCATTCAGCCCCCTTGGTGATGGGACCTTTGCAACAGGTACTACAAGGGACTCCTTCCATAATTTGGGGACACAGTTCTGTGATAAAGACAGTTGGAAAATGTGAGAAAAAATGCCACATAAAAACAGACCACATTCTTTAAGTAGTTTACCACTAATGCAGTCAGGCCCCTGGCTTTTCCTCACATTTGTCTGCTCAAATGTTCTCCAGATATCTATTTCATTAATCTGAATCTGACTGCTCACAGGGGCACCTCTGAATTCAGATAGTTCATTACTGAAATCATGAGAATCAAATCTCAAATAGAACTGGTTTAACTCCTCTGCTAGTACAGAATCAGGCTTGTGGGGGTTAGACAGACCTTTTTTGGAGTCTTGCATTCCGACCATGGACTTAATTCCCCTCCAAGCAGAGCGTGAACTACCATTTTTTAGTTCCTCCTCTACCTTATCTTTATACTGTAGCTTGGCCATTTTCATCTGTTTTTTGACCAGCTTGTGAGTTTCTCTTTGTTTTCCAATATCACCCTGATAAAAAGCCAACTTTTTCAAGTTTAAGGCATTTTTAAGGGATTTGCTAACCCATGGCTTATTATTTGGGTATGCTTTAATTATCTTCCTAGGGATAATCATTTCCTCACAAAATTTAATATAACTTGTCACCGTATCACTCAGATTGTTCAAGTCCTTACAAGAGTCTTTAAAAACATCCCAATTGGTGCTGTCATAGCAACCATTTAGTTCACGAATAGAGCCTTCGGTCCACACAGCCACCTCCTTGCACTCCACTTTTCCTCTCTTGAGGGCCGGTTTATACACAGGGGCCAGAATGATGCTGTTGTGATCAGATGAGCCTAATGGTGCTAGTCCGTAGGATTTGTAAGCGCCTTTTATGGTGCCATAGCACAGGTCCAGAATTTTTCCATGCCTAGTTGGCCAGGTTACATACTGGTAAAAGTGACCTAGGGACTTCTTAAGGCTACATGAATTAAAATCCCCCAATAGAAAATGGGAGGCTTCGGGGCTGATACTTTGAAGACGGTGCACAAGTTTAACAATAGTAGATGTTGCCTCTCCCATATTAGCTCTGGGGTGGATGTAGACAACTGTCATGAACAGCTGTGGGATTTCTCGCGGTAAATAAAACGGCCGCAGTGAAACACTTAAAAGTTCAATGTCGGGGCAACATATAGTTTCCCGCATCATGACAGTCTTGCACCAGGCTGGGTTCACATACAAGCACACGCCTCCTCCCAGTGTTTTACCTGTCAGCTGTGCGTCTGTCGAGCCGAAAAGGCTGCCCGAAACCAGTGATTTCCAGGTCCTGGTTCAAGTCGTGATCCTTTAACCACGTCTCTGTTTGTGCAATCACACAAGCGTTCTTGTATTCGGATATGCACTTTACATGAGCTTGAAGCTCGTCTACTTTATTTCTCAGTGATTGTGCGTTACTGAGGATGATGGAGGGAAGGGGTAAGCGGCGTAATCCAAGTCGGCGAAGCCGCTGTCGCACTCCTCCTCTCCGCCCTCGCTTCCTTGTCGAGACCGCTCCTCGCAGCACCGTGCGCGGCTTCCTCGTACGTGCCGCCGCCCGCCTCCCGTCTCGGACTCTTGGTTTGCAGATCTCCGGCGGAATGCCAGCTGGTAGGGTCCCGACTTTTGAGCCTCTACAGCGGATCAAAAAGTCACGGCTGTATTGCAGTGGGTGGGGCTGCTGGCCGCTACACACGCTGTCAGTTCTCAGCTGTGACTGTCCCTCGGGCAACGCCATTCAGAGCTCCGCTCATTAGAGCCGCTCGGCCGCAAAGCCCGTGCGCTCATTAGCTCATGATGATAACACAAAACACTTAAACGCACATGACAAACAGAATAAAACAAAAAGAAAGAAAAAAAAAAAGGAAAAACAACAGAGCGACTACTTTTGCGTGTCGCTGCTCAGAGGCAGCGCCACTTTCCATGGTGTGGGGTTGTTTTTCAGGAGTTGAAAAACTTTTGGAGTTGAAAAACAACCCCACGGTCTTAGCCCATTTAAAGGCCTACTGAAACCCACTACTACCGACCACGCAGTCTGATAGTTTATATATCAATGATGAAATCTTAACATTGCAACACATGCCAATACGGCCGGGTTAACTTATAAAGTGCAATTTTAAATTTCCTGGCAAACTTCCGGCTGAAAACGTTTCGATATGATGACGTTTGCGCGTGACGTCAACTGTTGAAGCGGAAGTATTCGGAGCCCATTGAATCCAATACAAAAAGCTCTGTTTTCATCTCAAAATTCTACAGTATTCTGGACATCTGTGTTGGTGAATCTTTTGTAATTTGTTTAATGAACAATGGAGACTGCAAAGAAGAAAGTTGTAGATGGGATCGGTGTATTAGCGGCGGACTACAGCAACACAACCAGGAGGACTTTGAGATGGATAGCAAACGCGCTAGCCGCCAACCTCACCTTGACTTCCTCCGTCTCCGGGCCGCCGACCGCATCGGTGATCAGGTGAAGTCCTTCGTCGTACCGTCGATCGCTGGAACACAGGTGAGCACGGGTCGTGATGAGCAGATGAGAGCTGGCATAGGTGCAGAGCTAATGTTTTTAGCATAGCTCTGTCGAGGTTCCGTAGCTAAGTTAGCTTCAATGGCGTCGTTAGCAACAGCATTGCTAAGCTTCGCCAAGCTGGAAAGCATTAACCTAGTAGTTACAAGTCCAGAGTTCGGTAGTATTGTTGATCTTCTGTCTATCCTTCCAGTCAGGGGCTTATTTGTTTTGTTTCTATATGCAGTTAAGCCCGATGGTATCACGTTAGCTCAGTAGCTAAAGTGCTTCACCGATGTATTGTCGTGGAGATAAAAGTCACTGTGAATGTCCATTCCGCGTTCTCGACTCTCATTTTCAAGGGGATATAGTATCCGAGGTGGTTTAAAATACAAATCCATGATCCACAATAGAAAAAGGAGAGAGTGTGGAATACAATGAACCCTTGTACCTAAGTTATGGTCAGAGCGAAAAAAGATACGTCCTGCACTGCATGCTAGTCCTTCACTTTTACGTTCCTCATCCACAAATCTTTCATCCTCGCTCAAATTAATGGGGTAATCGTCGCTTTCTTGGTCTGAATCTCTCTCGCTGCATTGAAAACAATAGGAAAATGTGAGCAGCCCTTCCTCCGGTGATGTCACGCTACTTCCGGTAGGGGCAAGGCTTTTTTTAAAGTTGTGAACTTTATCGTCGTTGTTCTATACTAAATCCTTTCAGCAAAAATATGGCAATATCGCGAAATGATCAAGTATGACACATAGAATGGATCTGCTATCCCCGTTTGAATAAAACAATGTCATTTCAGTAGGCCTCTAAGCCTAGCCTTTTGGAAAGCATCGTGATATTGTTTTTGTTTTTTGTCCTTTAGCCAAATTGTGCACTTGAACCAAGTTCACGGCATCTGTCCCTTAGTTCCATTGAAAATAACTTTTGAATGCTCCAGGATACCAAAACATTTTGGACAATTTCATGCTCCCAACCTTGTGGAAACGGTTTGGAGCGGGCCCCTTCCTCTTCTAACATGACTGTGCACCAGTGCACAAAGCAAGGTCCATAAAGACATGGATGACAGAGTAAATGGTAAATGGTTATACTTGTATAATGCTTTTCTACCTTTTTTTTAAGGAACTCAAAGCGCTTTGACACTATTTCCACACTCACCCATTCACACACACATTCACACACTGATGGCGGGAGCTGCCATGCAAGGCGCTAACCAGGACCCATCAGGAGCAAGGGTGAAGTGTCTTGCTGAAGGACACAACGGACGTGACTGGGATGGTAGAAGGTGGGGATTGAACCAGTAACCCACAGATTGCTCGCACAGCCACTCTCCCAACTTCGTCCAGAAAGGCTTCGGCTCGCTGCCAGGACGCGCCAACCCCGCAATCTCCATCGCATCACCATGCGGCCACGTCGTGACAGAAATATCTCATGTAAAGTCAGCATCAGTGCACTGGTCCACAAGAGGAGAGACAGTCAGCAGCTGAGGCCGGCACGTTGTGTCCGAAGTCCGTCTGCATCTTGGGAGATCGACCCCTGCATCACTACGCGATCCCGGTCGTTACAGTAGGAAGCCAGGAATCCACACCAGAGTCTGCACAGAGTCCTGACCTGAATCTGATAGAACACCTTTGACCCGGAGACTCAGAGCCAGGCCTTCTCGGCCAACATCAGTGTATGACCTCACCAATGCGCTTTTGGAGGAACGATGGAAAATTCCTATCGACACACTCTGCAACCATGTGGACAGCCTTCCCAGAAGAGTTGAAGCTGGAATAGCTGCTAAAGGTGGACCGACATCATATTGAACCATATGGGTTAGGAATGGGATGGCACTTGGCCAAATAGGTGGCCAAATACTTTTGGCAATACAGTGTTTATTAACAAATGCTTCTTCTTGGTGCCTATGTGCATCAGTGGTGTGATACAGAGGGAGCTTTTATCAGAATAAGCAGCGTCCCTGCCCCTCGCAATTGACTCGCACACATCAGCTGCTGTCTGCTGTGATCAATTACCTTGGATGAATGTGACAAGGCTACTGCACCTTTACAGTGTTGCATTTCCTGCGCCAGCCCGGGCTCCCGCACGACTGATGGGATGTCTTTGTCAGCGAATCTATCTTTTGAAATGCAGAGCCTCTCAGCTGTGACACAAACACTCAAACAGCAACGGAGATGTGACCACGGCACGGAAGAGAGGTGTCTGTTATGGAATGACCCCCTTATATATGGGTGGAAAAGAATGAGGTGTCAGAGGGAGAGAGGGAGGGAGAGAGAGAGAAGTGGTAATAGACTGGAATACATTAAATAATGTGGAGTGCCCACTAGACTGAAACCAATTCTGCAGGCTTCTTTAAAGCTCACTAGGCTGAGATCCAGCAATGGCAAGTCTGTAAGAACCGTGTGTGGTTTGGAGGATTCCAAAAGGACTGACAAATGGATGTGTATAAAGACGAAATGAAAGAATGAGACGTTCCAAAAATCATTTGTTGTCGGAGTCCACTGATTGAATAGCAGAGCAGGTTGTGGATCGTTAGACTTGGACAAACTTTAATGATCCCAGAGGGAAATTGTTTGAACAGAGTAGCTCGGACAATCGTCGTACAAACACGTTTTTGTTTCTTGAGCACCAATGGACGGAATTACTTGTCAGAACGTGACTCATTACTGTCGTATTATTACCACTTGTTTTGCAGATAATAACTACAGTGGAGCCTCGATGTACAAACCTAATTGATTCCCGAAAAAGGTTTGTAAATAGAAAAGCTTGCATATTGAATCAAATTACTCCACAAGAAACGGTGTAAACATGAATAATGGGTTGCAACCTTCACACAAGTCCATATTTTAGTAAGTTTATGCACTTTGAACACAATATGTATATTCACAGTTGTGCTCATAAGTTTACATACCCTGGGAGAATTTATGATTTCTTGGCCATTCTTCAGAGAATATGAATGATAACACAAAAAAACATTTATTCCACTCATGCTTAATGGTTGTGTTAAGTTATTTATTGGCAAACAACTGTGTTTACTCTTTTCAAATCAAAATGACAAAAGAAAGTACCCAAATGACCCTGATCAAAAGTTTACATACCCCAGTTGTTAATACCGTGTATCGCCCCCTTTAACATCAATGACAGCTTGAAGTCTTTTGTGGTAGTTGTGGATAAGGTTCTTTATTTTCTCAGATGGCAAAGCTGCCCATTCTTCCTGGCAAAAAGCCTCCAGTTCCTGTAAGTTCTTGGGCTGTCTTGCATGAACTGCACGTTTGAGATCTCCCCAGAGTGGCTTAATGATATTGAGGTCAGGAGATTGAGATGGCCACCTTCACTTTGTTCTGCTGTAGCCAATGACAGGTCGACTTGGCCTTGTAATTTTGATCATTGTCATGTTGGAATGTCCAAAAACGTCCCATGCGCAGCTTCCGGGCTGATGAGTGCAAATTTTCCTCCAGTATTTTCTGATAACATGCTGCATTCATCTTGCCATCAATTTTGGCCAACTTTCCTGTACCTTTGTAGCTCACACATCCCCAAAACATCAGTTATCCACCTCCGTGTTTCACAGTAGGAATGGTGTTCCTTTCATCATAGGCCTTGTTGACTCCTCTCCAAATGTAACGTTTATGGTTGTGGCCAAAAAGTTCAATTTTGGTGTCATCACTTCAAATTACTTTGTTCCAGAAGTTTTGAGGCTTGTTATTGTCTGTGCTGTTTGGCGTAATGTAAGCGGGATACTTTGTGACATTTGCACAGAAATGGCTTTCTTCTGGCGACTCGACCATGCAGCCCATTTTTCTTCAAGTGCCTCCTTATTGTGCATCAAATCAAAGCATGCAAGGGCCATTTTTATTTGTTTTTATTTTCCAAGCATAAAAAACAAATACATTTTCAAAGATATATATGTAAGGTATAGATTTTGTTTTTATCCTTGGAATGGTCTAAGTCATAAATATGATTTTAAAAAAATAACCCTTTAGTCAAAACCCTTTTTATGGCAAAAATCAAAAATATGCAATATTTTTCAACAAACAAATTTCGAAGTGGAATAAATATATATATATATATATATATATATATATATATATATATATATATATATATATATATATATGTTAATTGCAGCCTTGAATAGGTAAATAATTCATAACATTGATTTTAATTCATTATTATATTTTTAGCAATGACAGTTTTTAAAAAAAGAGTCACACTAAAATTATTTGGGATCCAAAACGGCTCCACTCATAAAAAAATTAAAAATAATTCATACATTTTCTTGTTTTACTTTAAATGCTTGAGTCTCTTGATCTACTTTAGATCTATCCGTTGATTTTATATATATATATATATATATATATATATATATATATATATATATATATATATATATATATATATATATATATATATATATATATATATATATATATATATATATATATATATATATATTAGGGCTGCAACAACTAATTGATTAAAATCGATTATAAAAATAGTTGCCGATTAATTTAGTCATCGATTCGTTGGATCTATGCTATGCGCATGTGCAGAGGCTTTTTAATTTTTTTTTATTTTTTTTTAAATAAACCTTTATTTATAAACTGCAACATGTACAAACAGCTGAGAAACAATAATCAAAATAAGTATGGTGCCAGTATGCTGTTTTTTTTCAATAAAATACTGGAAAGGATAGAAATGTAGTTTGTCTCTTTTATCCGACTATTAATCGAAGTAATAATCAACAGATTAATCGATTATCAAATGAATTGTTAGTTGCAGCCCTAATATATATATATATATATATATATATATATATTTCATGCACTTTATGTTAAAGAAAACATTTTATTTTTACATGGCACACAAAATAGGCAATATTTTCCCCAAATAGTATTTCAAAGTGGAATATTTGATGGGAAGTAATTTAAGTAATTGTCCATCCATCCATCTTTTTTTTCTACAGCTTATTCCCCTGGTGGTTGCGGGCAGACTGGAGCCTATCTTCATTGATTTTGATTCATTTTATTATTTGTGATCCATGACAATTTAAAAGAAAAAAACAGCCTCAATGGCAGTGTTTTCTTATTAGAGTCAACATTGCAACTTTTTTTTGTAACATTTCACCTGTTTGCTCTTTTATACACTTTTAAAGTGTTTAAATAGTATTTTTAACTCTGCCGCAGGCCATTAAAAAAATTAGCTATTGGACGCTAATGGCTTTCGGGTTACACTTTGGACACCCGTGGTCTAAAGAGACCATTTTCAGCCTGACCCGCCGTCGTCCACCTGGCACTAATGTTTGACTTGCTTTCATTTACTTCTTTTTTTTTTAAAAGTGAAGGAGAGAAAACAATCAAATACAGTTGAAACATTATAGCTTAAGGCCGGAGAGAACCAACCAGCTAGCAGCGGAACAGCAAAGCATGCCAAAAAAAACGCCAAGGAGAAACACACAAGCACACAAGAACTGGAAGTAAATAATCGCAGCATGGCAGCTGAAAGTCGAGGATAAAGGTGACACGGAGGTCATGGCACAGAACGCAAAGGAACAATCTGGTGTGTTCCTGGAGTGGATGCAGGGTTAAAAATGGCACTGATTGCTGATTGGGCCCGCCCGCTCTGGCCCTGCCACTCGGCAGGCTGCTCGAAAACAAAAACCATACACAGGAACAGGAACTTACAAAAAACAGCCATGGCTGTGATGCAGACCATGACACCCGAAGACGGTTTATGACCACCGAATGTGAGAAAGATGCATCATTTACTTCACTTTTAAGAGAAAGCCAACCCGTTTGTATGCCCATCACTTTATGGAAAAAAATAAAATAAAAATAAAAATAAACAGGCTCCACTACATATCCTAAAATAAAGCCTAGTGCTCTGCTTTTTCAAGTCAGCCACATACAGAACTTTTAGTTTGTTTATTTTGTTCCTTTTCCCCAATAGGCTAACCTAACAATATAAAGAGCACACATTTGAAATCTGTCAGAGACAGCAAGGCAGCTCATTAGCAATAAAGCTGCAGACACACAACACAGTATGAACCACAGCTGGGCAAATATTTTGACTCAGGGGCCACATTGAGAGAAAAAAAAAGTGTCTGGGGGGGGGGCCAATGTGTATGTGTGTATACATTATATATACACATAAGTGGTAGAAAATGGATGGATGGATGGCATTTTGCTGTAAAAATATGTTGTACAGTAGTGTGTGTTTGGGTCCCTTTTTTCAGGGACACTAATACCAAAAGTCACAATGTCCGATAGAATTCTAGAAAAGTTATGACAGACAACCTCAAAAAAACTGAATGGAATTTTTAAAATTTTCACTGAATGGGACACTCAAAATGCACATTAAAATAAATAAAGTGGGATTTACAATATTAACTATGAACAATAAAACACTGAATATTAACAACATTTGAACATTGCTCCTCTTTTACGTGGGATTTACAATATTAACTATGGAATATAAAAAACTGAATACTAACAAGATATGAACGTTGCTCCTCTTTTACATGAGATTTACAATATTAACTAAGGACAATAAAACACTGAATATTAACAAGATATGAACGTTGCTCCTCTTTTACGTGGGATTTACAATATTAACTATGAACAATAAAACACCGAATATTAACAGCATATTAAAGGCCTACTGAAACCCACTACTACCGACCACGCAGTCTGATAGTTTATATATCAATGATGAAATCTTAACATTGCAACACATGCCAATACGGCCGGGTTAACTTATAAAGTGCAATTTTAAATTTCCCGGCAAACTTCCGGCTGAAAACGTTTCGATATGATGACGTTTGCGTGTGACGTCAACTGTTGAAGCGGAAGTATTCGGAGCCCATTGAATCCAATACAAAAAGCTCTGTTTTCATCTCAAAATTCCACAGTATTCTGGACATCTGTGTTGGTGAATCTTTTGCAATTTGTTTAATGAACAATGAAGACTGCAAAGAAGAAAGTTGTAGGTGGGATCGGTGTATTAGCGGGTGGCTGCAGCAACACAACCAGGAGGACTTTGACTTGGATAGCAGATGCGCTATCCGACGCTAGCCGCCGACCGCACGGATGATCGGGTGAAGTCCTTCATCCTTCCGTCGATCGCTGGAACGCAGGTGAGCACGGGTGTTGATGAGCAGATGAGGGCTGGCTGGCGTAGGTGGAGCGCTAATGTTTTTATCATAGCTCTGTGAGGTCCCGTTGCTAACTTAGCTTCAATGGCGTCGTTAGCAACAGCATTGTTAAGCTTTGCCAAGCTGGAAAGCATTAACCATGTATTTACATGTCCATGGTTTAATAGTATTGTTGATCTTCTGTCTATCCTTCCAGTCAGGGGCTTATTTTTTTTGTTTCTATCTGCATTTAAGCACGATGCTATCACGTTAGCCCCGTAGCTAAAGTGCTTCACCGATGTATTGTTGTGGAGATAAAAGTCACTGTGAATGTCTATTTCGCGATCTCAACTCTCATTTTCAAGAGGATATAGTATCCGAGGTGGTTTAAAATACAAATCCGTGATCCACAATAGAAAAAGGAGAAAGTGTGGAATCCAATGAGCCCTTTTACCTAAGTTACGGTCTGAGCGAAAAAAGATACGTCCTGCACTGCACTCTAGTCCTTCACTCTCACGTTCCTCATCCACAAATCTTTCATCCTCGCTCAAATTAATGGGGTAGTCGTCGCTTTCTCGGTCTGAATCGCTCTCGCTGCATTGTAAACAATGGGGAAATGTGAGGAGCCCTTCAGCCTGTGACGTCACGCTACTTCCGGTACAGGCAAGGCGTTTTTTATCAGCGATCAAAAGTTGCGAACTTTATCGTCGATGTTCTCTACTAAATCCTTTCAGCAAAAATATGGCAATATCGCGAAATTATCAAGTATGACACATAGAATAGTTCTGCTATCCCCGTTTAAATAAAACAATGTCATTTCAGTAGGCCTTTAAGATTGCTCCTCTTTTAAGTGGGATTTACAATATTAACTATGGACAATAAAACACTGAATATTAACAGCATATTAACATCGCTCCTCTTTTACGTGAGATTTACAATATTAACTATGAACAATAAAACACATAATATAAACAACATTTGAACATTGCTCCTCTTTTACGTGGGATTTACAATATTAACTATGAACAATAAAACACTGAATATTAACAACATATGAACATCGTTTCTCATTTACTTCTCAGACCAGCTCCTCGATAGTTGTGTAACTTTTACATTCAAGGAAAACACAACAAATAAATAACAGCAAAATATGACTGCAAAATTGTAATAAACACCTACAATATGATATATTATCACTTTTATGCAGAACTTTGTTGTGAAAATCTGCTTCCGCATCGGTTTCTGATAGAGATGTCCGATAATATCGGCCTGCCGATGTAATCGGCAGATATATGCGTTAAAATGTAATATCGGAAATTATCGGTATCGGTTTTTTATTATCGGTATCGTTTTTTTTTGTTTTTTTTATTAAATCAACATAAAAAACACAAGATACACTTACAATTAGTGCACCAACCCAAAAAACCTCCCTCCCCCATTTACACTCATTCACACAAAAGGGTTGTTTCTTTCTGTTATTAATATTCTGGTTCCTACATTATATATCAATATATATCAATACAGTCTGCAAGGGATACAGTCCGTAAGCACACATGATTGTGCGTGCTGCTGGTCCACTAATAGTACTAACCTTTAACAGTTAATTTTACTAATTTTCATTCATTACTAGTTTCTATGTAACTGTTTTTATATTGTTGTACTTTTTTTTATTCAAGAAAATGTTTTTAATTTATTTATCTTATTTTACTAATTTTTTTAAAAAGTACCTTAGCTTCACCATACCTGGTTGTCCAAATTAGGCATAATAATGTGTTAATTCCACGACTGCATATATCGGTTGATATCGGTATCGGTTGATATCGGCATCGGTAATTAAAGAGTTGGACAATATCGGAATATCGGATATTGGCAAAAAGCCATTATCTGACATCCCTAGTTTCTGACACACGCGTTTCGGGCTGGTTGCTCTGAAAACAAACCCAGCCCACTCTGCTTTGCTCCTGGCCTGAGCTGCTGTAACGTAGATTACCGTAATAACTCGTAAAACAGCCAAAAGCGCAGATTTCAACCATTGAAATACTTTCTATAGTTCAAGACTCACGGTCATTTAAAAAACAGCACTGCACATCATAATGGCGGCGACAGTTTTGATGTTAAAGGTCTAAAAAAAATGATGTAGAACGTCCATCGGGCCGGGTTGAAAATCTTAACGAGCCGCGTGTGGCCGTATTTTGCCCAGGTCCGGTATAAACGCACTTTTGACTAACGCACTAAATTCCAGCATCAAAGCTACATTTTTGCCACCACATCGCTAAATCTTCTAAGACCTGAAAATAAACCTCCAATACAGGGGTGTCAAAATCATTTTAGATGGGGGGCCACATGGAGAAAAATCTACTCCCAGGTGGGCTGGACTAGTAAAATCCCGGCACGATAACTTAAAAATAAAGACAACTGCAGATTGTTTTCTTTGTTTAAAAATCTAACAAGCACATTATGAAATTGTACAAATCTAAGGGTGTAACGGTACGTGTATTTGTATTGAACCGTTTCGGTACGGGGGGTTCGGTTCGGAGGTGTACCGAACGAGTTTCCACACGGACATATTAAGTAGCGCACCACGTGTTGTGTAAACAATGCACACCGAGGCACCTGGCAACGACCGGGCTACTACAACATGCAAAAGCCAGAGCTGGAAGACCCTCCTGCCTCGTTAAGATCTCCCGTTTGGGAACATTTCGGCTTCGCGGTGCGATTCAACAATGGATAACATCGCTTCAAAGAAGAGAAATACGAGCGTCGTGCAAACACCGCATTCAAGCAGCCTCTCGTCGGCGAGTCAGGCATAGGGATGATGTTTGGTAAGAAATTATCGAGTTCGAGCCCATTATCGAATCCTGTTATCGAACCGATTCCTTATCGATTTTCTTATCGAATCCTGATAGGTTGTTGTATATGGAAAAAAACACAATATTTGGTTTAACAAAAGCTCACTTTTATTTTATGAGAAAAATAAATAAATAAATAAATATTGACTGTTACCCCCCTAAAAAAAAAATAAAAAAAATATTGACTGTTGTTACCCAAAGTATATTAAGTGGGATTTTTCAGAAAAACAAATATATACAGTAACACAAATACAACCTGTCTCTGTGATCACTATAGGTGAATAGCCATGCCTTGAGGCGTTTTTTTCCGGTCCATTATTTTTGCCGCTTGTGTGACATCACAGGAAATGACGTAGCTCAGTCTAATGACTGAGCTACGTCATTTCCTGTGATGTCCCAGAGGGCATTTCTTGTGGGACAGGATTCGTTCCCAGGGATTCGAATAAAGAACCAACTCTTTTTTTTTTTACTATAGTGGCCTCGATAATGGCAACCGGTTCTCAAAAAGGGATTTGAGTCCATGGAATCGGTTTTTTTCTTATCTAACGGTTCTTTTCTTATCGAACAACCGGGAGAACCGGTTTCGAACATCATCCCTAGTCAGGCAGGGCTAAAGCAATAACAAATGCTGTTGGTGTTTTTATAGCAGCAGATTTAAGACCAAATTGCATTAAAAACTAGATTTTGACAATGAGCCCATATATCCTCTTACTGCCAAGTTAGCCAGGCACTACTTCGCCATACCTGCTACCTCCGTGCCCAGTGAAAGGGTATTTTCCACAGCTGGAGACATTTTAGCTGCAAGCAGGTCTGCTCTTTCTGCAGACAATGTGGATAAACTGATTTTTCTGGCAAAAAACATGAAGATTGAGTGAAAGTCACCAGGGTTAAAGGCTGGGGGGGGGAGAGTTCATCTGAGGCTGAGTTGACTTGAAACTGTTTAATGTTGCACTTTTTGTATGTAGAAGAAAAGTTTTGTCATTTTATTTAATCTGAGCAACAACTTCAAGCAGTTTAATGTTGCACGTTATATGTGGAAATGTTGCACTTTATATGTAGAACGTTTTTTTTAAGAAACCAATTCTGAGCCTTATCTTATTTAGTTTTTATTTTATATACGTTGACCACATTAACCCTGGCAATGGACCCTGTGTGTATATGTACGTATGTTATTGTTATGCTTAGCATTCATGACTGCCTGCTGTTGCACTGATCAGCCTAGTGGTGGCTCACATCCATCACACACAGAGCTATTTTAAAGAAATGTTAAAGGCCTACTGAAATTAATTTTTTTTATTTAAACGGGGATAGCAGATCCAATTTATGTGTCATACTTGATCATTTCGCGATATTGCCATATTTTTGCTGAAAGGATTTAGTAAAGAACATCGACGATAAAGTTCGCAACTTTTGGTCGCTGATAAAAAAAAGCCTTGCCTGTACCGGAAGTAGCGTGACGTCGCAGGTTGAAAGGCTCCTCACATTTCCCCATTATTTACACCAACAGCGAGAGCGATTCAGACCGAGAAAGCGACGATTACCCCATTAATTTGAGCCAGGATGAAAGATTTGTGTATGAGGAACGTGAGAGTGAAGGACTAGGGTGCAGTGCAGGACGCATCTTTTTTCGCTCTGACCGTAACTTAGATACAAGCTGGCTCATTGGATTCAACACTCTCTCCTTTTTCTATAGTGGATCACGGATTTGTATTTTAAACCACCTCAGATACTATATCCTCTTGAAAATGAGAGCCGAGAACGCGAAATGGACATTCACAGTGACTTTTATCTCCTTGACAATACATCGGCGAAGCACTTTAGCTACGGAGCTAACGTGATAGCATTGTGCTTAACTGCAACTACGGCAGCTCTCAACTGCTCATCAACACCCGTGCTCACCTGCGCTCCAGCGATCGACGGCGCGACGAAGGACTTCACCCGATCATCGATGCGGTCGGCGGCCCGGAGACGGAGGAAGTCAAGGTGAGGACAGCGGCGCGCGTTGTAGCTTTCGACGACACCCCGGCCGCCATCAGAGTCGGCAAGAAACATATATTTCCCCAAAGTTACGTACATGACATGCACATAGCGACACGCACGTACGGGCCAGCGATCAAATGTTTGGAAGCCAAAGCTGTAGTCACGGTTGTGCGTCTGCTATCCGACTCAAAGTCCTCCTCGTTGTGTTGCTGCAGCCAGCCGCTAATACACCGATCCACCTACAGCTTTCTTGTTTGCAGTCTCCATTGTTAATTGAACAAATTGCAAAAGATTCACCAACACAGATGTCCAGAATACTGTGGAATTTTGCGATGAAAACAGAGCTGTTTGTATTGGGATACAATGTGTCCGAATACTTCCGCTTCAATCATTGACGTCACGCGCAAACGTCATCATACATAGACGTTTTCAACCGGAAGTTTCCCTGGAAATATAAAATTGCACTTTATAAGTTAACCCGGCCGTATTGGCATGTGTTGCAATGTTAAGATTTCATCATTGATATATAAACTATCAGACTGTGTGGTCGGTAGTAGTGGGTTTCAGTAGGCCTTTAAAAGGATAAAGCCAATGTTTACAAATTTTCGTAAATAAATAACCAGAAAATTTATATTTTGTTGTTTTCTTACTGCACCGAAAATGAACCGAACCGTGACCTCTAAACCGAGGTACGTACCAAAACGAAAATTTTGTGTACCGTTACACCCTTATACAGATCATAATGTTGTGGTTTGTTTTTTTTACAATTACCCGTTGCGGTTAATGATATATGTACTTTATTTGTCGTTATTTATATTTTCTGAATACATTATGTGATAATGTTTATCAGTCAACTCAATGGTGTTAATTTTCAATCTATCAAGATTTTAAAAAATGATATCAAAATCCAATTACAGTATGTTATTTATGTAGTTTGATCATTTTCCTTGACTGATGTACTAACATCATGTGGTTCATTTTGTACATATGTAGCATCATCTACAAAGATACAAAGAATTGCTATTGCGACATCCAGTGGACACATTTAGAACAGCTGTTTCTTTCATTCAAAATTTCAGGTTCAATTTTATACTTAGCAAACTCATCCTGCGGGCCGGATAAAACCTGTTCGCGGGCCTGATCAGGCCCTCGGGCCGTACGGTTGACACCCTTGCTCTAACATAATGATTAATTAAAACTAAATGCAAATAACCGTTATACTTCTATAATGCGTTAGTGATGCAATGAAATGACTTCATAAGAACTGATCGACCAAAAAACGCCCTTGAACTCGTCCAAGCTCGTAAATTACTGCCATGGCTTTATGATTATTATCAAACATTTCTATGAATCACAACAGCGTTTTTATGCAAGGATAATAACGGTCGGAAATCGTATTTGTCTGACGTTTCAGATTGCCGAATACATCCGTGGCCCTGCTCTCACACGGACCTAAATCTCACAGCGTCGGCCGTCAAAGCTGCTGGGATTTGTCTTGTTGTTCTCGTTGCGAGTGCATCCTCCTCCCGTTTGATCCCAACAGTGTTTCTAAGCGGGGCGGTGCCATCTGCGTGCACAAGGAGCGGTCTCAAAGATTGGGACTTGTTCTTGCGACATAGTGCGGATTGATAGACAGAACAGCCCTTTGCATTTTAATGTATGCAGCAGCAGGGAAGGGATCCAATTTAAGTCGGAAGTGGCACTGGATATTTATTTTATTTTTTTTTTTTGCAGCACAAACAGTTTAGCAACAAACACAAAAAAAGACAGCTTGAGAAAGAAATGTGTCGATGAGGTGCAAATTGGCTGTTGACAATGTTGTCGACAGGGTTTATTTAAGGAGTGAAAAGGTTTACGTTTGATACCACGGAATAAAAAAGGTGCAATAACTTAGAGTTTACAACTTTTATGATTGGGCTCCTACTATGGTATTTTAGAGTTTAGTAGGCACAAGACATTGATACAACGTTGATTTAACGTACCGTATTTTTCTGACTATAAGTCGCAGTTTTTTTCAGTTTGGCCGGGGGTGCGACTTATACTCAGGAGCGACTTATGTGTGAAATTATTAACACATTACCGTAAAATATCCAAATAATATTATTTAGCTCATTCACGTAAGATACTAGACATATAAGATTTCATGGGATTTAGCGATTAGGAGTGACAGATTATTTGGTAAACGTATAGCATGTTCTATATGTTATAGTTATTTGAATGACTCTTACCATAATATGTTACGTTAACATACCAGGCACGTTCTCAGTTGGTTATTTATGCCTCATATAACATACACTTATTCAGCCTGTTGTTCACTATTCTTTATTTATTTTAAATTGCCTTTTAAATGTCTATTCTTGGTGTTGGGTTTCATCAAATACATTTCCCCAGAAAATGCGACTTATACTCCGGTGCGACTTATATATGTTTTTTTTCCTTCTTTATTATGCAATTTCAGCCAGTGCGTTTTATACTCCGGTGCGACATATACTCCGAAAAATACGGTACACGTTTTCTAAAACTGACTTCGAAACAACGATGTAAAATAGTAGTATTTGTAAATTGAGACAATGTTTATGTCCAATGTAGGATCCACGTTGTTGGTTGGGAAATGACCACATTTCAATGGTCAAATCAACATCATAACCCAACATTGATTAAACGTCGTCAAAAAGCATGCTGTTTTAACGTTATGTTTGAGTTGTACAATATTGGTTGCATTACATTACATCTTTGTGCTCTTTTTTTTTTTAATATTTATTTATTTATTTATTTATTTTTCCCGACAACCAAACTCAAGCTACTTGCCAAAAATGAGGTCCAAAGTGCGGCCAGGGGGCCATTTTCGGACAGCAGCTCGGGTTTTGTTGGCCCACAACATATCGTCGTAAAAAACAACAGTAAAAATGTGAGAAAAAAGACAATGTATTGAGAAAAAAAAACAAATAAATAAATAAAATATATATATACATATATATATACATATATACTTTTCATTTTTTTTATAAAATGCTGAACTTTTTCCTCATACATCTTTTTGCTCTTTTTTATTTATTTATTTCCTAACAACCAAACTCATGCTGCTGGCCAAAAATGGGGTCCAAAGTGCAGCCAGGGGGCCATTTTCAGATAGCAGCTTGGGTTGTGTTGGCCCGCAACATACCGTCGTAAAAAACAACAGTAAAAATGTGAGGAAAAAGAGAAAAAAGACAATGTATTGAGAAAAATATTTTTTTTTATACATAGAATTAAATTTTTTTTAAATAAAATGCTCAACTTTTTTCTCATTACATTACATATTTTTGCTCTTTTTAAAAAAATATGTATTTATTTACTTATTTTTCCCGACAACCATACTCAAGCTGCTGGCCAAAAATGGGGTCCAAAGTGCGGCCAGGGGGCCATTTTCAGACAGCAGCTTGGGTTTTGTTGGCCCGCAACATTTACGACGATATGTTGCGGACATATCGTCGTAAAAAACAACAGTAAAAATGTGAGAAAAAAGACAATGTATTGAGAAAAAAAAAAAATATATATATATACAGTATATATATACTTTTCTTTTTTTTTATAAAATGCTGAACTTTTTCCTCATACATGTTTTTGCTCTTTTTTATTTATTTATTTATTTATTTCCTAACAACCAAACTCATGCTGCTGGCCAAAAATGGGGTCCAAAGTGCGGCCAGGGGGCCATTTTCAGACAGCAGCTCGGGTTTTGTAGGCCCGCAACATATCGTCGTAAAAAACAACAGTAAAAATGTGAGGAAAAAGAGAAAAAAGACATAATGTATTGAGAAAAATCATTTTTTTTATACTTAGAATTAACATTTTTTAAAATAAAATGCTCAACTTTTTTCTCATTACATTACATATTTTTGCTCTTTTTTTTTTTAAATATTTATTTATTTATTTATTTTTCCCGACAACCAAACTCAAGCTGCTGGCCAAAAATGGGGTCCAAAGTGCGGCCAGGGGGCCATTTTCAGACAGCAGCTTGGGTTTTGTTGGCCCGCAACATTTACGACGATATGTTGCGGACATATCGTCGTAAAAAACAACAGTAAAAATGTGAGAAAAAAGACAATGTATTGAGAAAAAAAAAATATATATATATATATACAGTATATATATACTTTTCTTTTTTTTTATAAAATGCTGAACTTTTTCCTCATACATCTTTTTGCTCTTTTTTATCCATCCATCCATCCTATTTTTTATTTATTTATTTATTTTCTAACAACCAAACTCATGCTGCTGGCCAAAAATGGGGTCCAAAGTGCGGCCAAGGGGGCCATTTTCAGACAGCAGCTTGGGTTTTGTTGGCCCGCAACATATCGTCGTAAAAAACAACAGTAAAAATGTGAGGAAAAAGAGAAAAAAGACAATGTATTGACAAAAATCATTTTTTATACTTAGAATAAAAAAAATTTAAATAAAATGCTCAACTTTTTTCTAATTACATTACATATTTTTGCTCTTTTTTTTAATGTTTATTTATTTATTTTTCCCGACAACCAAACTCGAGCTGCTGGCCAAAAATGGGGTACAAAGTGCGACCAGGGGGCCATTTTCGGACAGCATCTCGGGTTTTGTTGGCCCGCAACATATCGTCATAAAAAACAACAGTAAAAATGTGAGAAAAAATACAATGTATTGAGAAAAAAACAAAAATTTATACTTACACTTTTCAATTTTTTCATAAAATGCTGAACTTTTTTCTTATACATCTTTTTGCTCTTTTTTATTTATTCATTTCCTAACAACCAAACTCATGCTGCTGGCCAAATATGGGGTCCAAAGTGCGGCCAGGGGGCCATTTTCAGACAGCAGCTCGGGTTTTGTTGGCCCTCATCATATAGTCCTAAAAAACAACAGTAAAAATGTGAGAAAAAAGAGAAAAAAGACGGAATGTATTGAGAATTATTTTTGTTATATACTTAGACTTTTACTTTTTTTTTAAAAAATGCTCAACTTTTTTCTCATTACATTACATATTTTTGCTCTTTTTTTTAATGTTTATTTATTTATTTTTCCCGAAAACCAAACTTGAGCTGCTGGCCAAAAATGGGGTCCAAAGTGCGACCAAGGGGCCATTTTCGGACAGCATCTCAGGTTTTGTTGGCCCGCAACATATCGTCATAAAAAACAACAGTAAAAATGTGAGAAAAAATACAATGTATTGAGAAAAAAACAAAAATTTATACTTAGACTTTTCAATGTTTTTATAAAATGCTGAACTTTTTTCTCACAAAACTTTTTGCTCTTTTTTATTTATTTATTTATTTATTTATTTATTTCCCAACAACCAAACTCATGCTGCTGGCCAAATATGGGGTCCAAAGTGCGGCCAGGGGGCCATTTTCAGACAGCAGCTCGGGTTTTGTTGGCCCTCCTCATATAGTCGTAAAAAACAACAGTAAAAATGTGAGAAAAAAGAGAAAAAAGACGGAATGTATTGAGAAAAATCTTATTTTTTATACTTAGACTTTTAATTATTTTTTTTATAAACTGCACAACTTTTTTCTCATTACATTACAACTTTTTGCTCTTTTTTTTAATGTTTATTTTTTTCCCGACAACCAACCAAACTCGAGCTGCTGGCCAAACATGGGGTCAAGAGTGCAACCAGGGGGCCATTTTCGGACAGCAGCTCGGGTTTTGTTGGCCCGCAACATATCGTCGTAAAAAACAACAGATAAATGTGAGAAAAAGAGAAAATCGACGTAATGTACGGTACAGGCCGAAAGTTTGGACACACCTTCTCATTCTATGTGTCTTCTTTATTTTCATGACTGTTTACATTGTAGATTGTCACTGAAAGCATCAAAACTATGAATGAACACATGTGGAGTTATGAAAGAACGGAAAACATGTTTTGTATTCTTGTTTCTTCAAAATAGTCACCCTTTGCTATTATTACTGTTTTGCACACTCTTGGCATTCTCTTGATGAGCTTCAAGAGGTCACCTGAAAGGGTTTTCACTTCACAGGTGTCATAGTTTTCATGCCTTCAGTGACAATCTACAATGTAAATAGTCATGAAAATAAAGAAAAGCATTGCAATGGAGAAGGTGTGTCCAAACTTTTGGCCTGTACTGTAATGACAAAAATAATTGTATTTAGTTTTATATAAATATGCCCCGCATACTTAGACTTTTCCATTTTTTATAAAATGCTCAACTTCTTTCTCATTATATTACATCTTTTTGCTCTTTTTCCCCCCCACAACAGGCCAACCAAACTCGAGCTGTGGGCCAAAAATGGCGCCCGGGCCGCACTTTAAAATTGAAATCAATATTTATTTTTATAGCACTTTTCATACGCAGGCAAATGGCAAACACATAGTGCTGTACAGAGCCAACACACGCGACAACGTTTAATCAATGTTGGGTTGTGACGTTGATTTGACCATTGAATTTGGGTAATTTCCCAACCAATATTCTACAACACAAATACAATATTGAAACAACATGCTTTTTGACGACGTTTAAACAATGTTGGGTTATGACGTTGATTTGACTGTGAAATTTGGACCCCATTTTTGGCCAGCAGCTCCAGTTTGGTTGTCGAGAAAAATAAATAAATAAATATTTTTGAAAAAAGAGCAAAAAGATGTAATGTGTAATGACAAAAAAAGTTGAGCATTTGATAAAATTTAAAACAATTCTAGGTATAATTTTTATTTCTTTTACGACGATATGTTGCGGGCCAACAAAACCAGAGATGCTGTCGGAAAATGGCCCCGTGGTCGCACTTTGGACCCCATTGTTGGCCAGCAGCTCGAGTTTGGTTGTCAGGAAAAAAAAAAGATGCAATGAGAAAAAAAAGTTGAGTATTTTATAAAAAATATTAAAAAGTTTAAGTTTAAAAAAAAAAAAATTCCCAATACATTGTCTTTTTTTCACATTTTTACTGTTGTTGACATTGATTTGACTATTGAATTTTGGTCATTTCTCAACCAATATTCTACAACACAAATACAATGTTGAAACAACATGCTTTTTGACGACGTTTAATCAATGTTGGGTTATGACGTTGATTTGACTGTGAAATTTGGACCCCATTTTTGGCCAGCAGCTCAAGTTTAGTTGTCGAGAAAAATAAATAAATAAATATTTTTAAAAAAGAGCAAAAATATGTAATGTAATGAGAAAAAAGTTGAGTATTTTATTAAAAAAATACAAAATTCTAAGTATAAAAATATTATTTTTCTCAATACATTGTCTTTTTTCACTTTTTCCTCACATTTTTACTGTTGTTTTTTAGGACGATATGTTGCGGGCCAACAACACCTGAGATGCTGTCCAAAAATGGCCACTTGGTGGCACTTTAGACCTAATTTTTGGCCAGCAGCTCGAGTTTGGTTGTTGGGAAAAATAAATAAATAAATATTTTTAAAAAAGAGCAAAAAGATGTAATGTAATCAGAAAAAAGTTGAGCATTTTATAAAAAAAATTGAAAAGTATAAGTATAAAAATGTTTTTTTTTCTCAATACATTATGTCTTTTATCTCATTTTTCTCACATTTTTACTGTTGTTTTTTACGACGATATGTTGCGGGCCAACAACACCCGAGCTGCTCTCCGAAAATGGCTACCTCGCCGCACTTTGGACCCCAGTTTTGGCCAGCAGTTCGAGTTTGGTTGTCGGGGGGGGAAAAAAAGCAAAAAGATGTAATGAGAAAAAACTTGAGCATTTTATAAAAAAATTGAAAAGTCTAAGTATAAAAAAAATAATAACAATTCTCAATACATTATGTATTTTTTCTCTTTTTACTCACATTTTTACTGTTGTTTTTTACGAGGATATGTTGCGGGCCAACACAACTCAAGCTGCTGTCTGAAAACAGCCCCCTGGCCGCACTATGGACCCCCCTGAAATAACTAATAATAATACACTCTGTCTCTTACAGCAGTGGTCCCCAACCTTTTTGTAGCTGCGGACCGGTCAACACTTGAAAATTTGTCCCACGGACCGGGGGCGGGGAGTGGATTTTTTTATTTGTATTTTTTCATAAAGAAATACAATCATGTGTGCTTACAGACTGTATCCCTGCAGACTGTATTGATCTATATTGATATATAATGTATATATTGTGTTTTTTATGTTGATTTAATAATTTTATTTTATTGTATTTATTTTATTTTATTTTTTTCTTGCGCGGCCCGGTACCAATTGGTCTGCGGACCACTGTCCGCAGACCAGTGTAACACGAAGTTGACACTAAAGTTTGTCCTGTGCCTTTAAACATATGTAAGGTTTTTTTTTTTTTTTTACAAAAAAAAAAAAATATATATATCAAAATGGCCCCCGCATACTTTGACTTTTCGTTAAGTGGCCCTTGGTGTAAAAAGTTTGGACGCCCCTGCCTTAGAGTCTCATGCCATGCGGCCAAACGCTGACTTTTTTTCGGACTAGGGTGGAAAATCGCCCCTTCTTGACCTCTGACTGTTCTTCCTCGGCCAGCTCCGATGATTGTTTTTGTGGCTGATTGTGTCGGCACGTTCCCGATAAGAGCGGCGTGGTGGCGTTTGGACAGGCTTGGTGGAGGTGTTTAAAAAGTGTGAGTGAATCTCTGTCCATCTAATGGCATCAGAGGCTGGAGAGTGCCTCCCACCAGAGACAGCACTCAATCAGAGGCAGCCTTCCGACCGACCTTGCTCTGCAATCATCCCGCTACAGGGGATTAGGCAATCACTCAAACCACCTGGAAAGGACTGTTTGTTCACATTTCACAGATATATAAGTCAAAGCTCTTACTTTTTTTTTTTTTTTTGTTTACCTCAGAAAGTGGCGGAATCCATCTGGAACATTCTGATCAGTGTAATGCTTCTACAGACTTCATCTATTATAGAAAACACTTCAACTTTTGTCACCAAGCACCACCTCTGAAAACACATATATATATATATATATATATATATATATATATATATATATATATATATATATATATATATATATATATATATATATATATATATATATATATATATATATATATATATATATATATATATATATATATATATATATATATATATATATATATATATATATATATATATATATATATATATATACATCCATTTTATTCCGCTTATCCGAGGTCGGGTCGCGGGGGCAGCAGCCTAAGCAGAGAAGCCCAGACTTCCCTCTCCCCCAGCCACTTCGTCCAGCTCCTACCAGGGGATCCCGAGGCATTCCCAGGCCAGCCAGGAGACCATAGTCTTCCCAACGTGTCCTGGGTCTTCCCCTCGGCCTCCTGCCCGGTCGGACGTGCACCAAACACCTCCCTAGGGAGGCGTTCGGGTGGCATCCTGAGCAGATGCCCAAACCACCTCATCTGGCTCCTCTCGATGTGGAGGGAGCAGCAGCTTTACTCTGAATTCCTCCCGGATGGCAGAGCTTCTCACACTATCTCTAAGGGAGACACCCGCCACCCGGCAGAGGAAACTCATTTTGGCCGCCTGTACCCGTGATCTTGCCCCTTTCGGTCATAACCCAAAGCTCATGAGGCTAATCTTTCCTGTGATAAAATGGCAACCAAGGTAATCAAAAAGGTCAACCAACGAACGAGATTTCTCTACAGAATCTCCTCTCTGGTCAACAAAAGCACCATGAAGATTCTGGCGGGAACTCTCGTTCAACCCTTTTTCGATTATGCATGCACCTGCTGGTACCCTAGCACCTCCAAAACCCTCAAATCTAAACTCCAAACATCCCAGAACAAGCTAGTCAGATTACTTCTAGACCTCCACCCCAGATACCACCTCACTCCTACCCACTTCTCCAAAGTGGGCTGGCTCAGAGTGGAGGACAGAGTTAAACAACTTGCACTGAGCCTAGTCTATAAAATCCGCTACACCTCCCTGATACCAAAGTACATGTCAAACTACTTCCTTAACGTAAATGACCGCCATAACCACAACACCAGGGGGAGCTCCACTAACCATGTTAAACCAGATTCCAAACTAACAAAGGTCTTAAACTCATTCTCTTTCTATGCCACATCAATGTGGAATGCACTCCCAACAGGTATAAAAAGAAAGGGCATCTCCATCCTCCTTCAAAACCGCAAAAAAAAGTTCACCTCCAGGCAGCTACAACCCTAAACTAACACCCTCCCCGGATTGTTAATAAATAATCAAATGTAAACAATCACTACTTACTTTTTCTTATGCCTTCTGATCTCTCTCTCTCTCTCTCTCTCTCCTCTCTCTCTCTCTCTCTCTCTCTCTCTCTCTCCTCTCTCTCTCTCTCTCTCTCTCTCTCTCTCTCTCTCTCTCTCTCCTCTCTCTCTCTCTCTCTCTCTCTCTCTCTCTATCTCTCTCTCTCTCTCCTCTCTCTCTCTCTCTCTCTCTCTCTCTCTCTCTCCTCTCTCTCTCTCTCTCTCTCTCTCTCTCTCTCTCTAAGATCTGACTGGTAAGCTGGCTTGCTAACTTCTGGTAAGCTCAGCCTAACCTCCTGGTAAACATTTGGCTAACTTGTTGTAGCCTGGCTAACTTTGTGGTACTCTGGCTAACTTTCTGGTAGCCCGACTACCTTCCTGGTAGCCTTGCGGACTTCCTGGTAGCCTTGCGGACTTCCTGGTAGCCCGACTAACCTCCCGATAAGCTGGCTAACCTCTGGTAGCTCGGACTAACCTCCTGGTAAACCTTTAGCTAACTTGTTGTAGCCTGGCTAACCTTCTGGTAGCCTGTCTAACTTTCAGGAAGCCCGACTAACCTTCTGATAAGCTGGCTAACTTCTAGTAGCTCGGCGTTTTAGCCTGGCTAACTTTGTGGTACTCTGGCTAACTTTCTGGTAGCCTGACTATCTTCCTGGTAGCCTTGCGGACTTCCTGGTAGCCCGACTAACCTCCTGATAAGCTGGCTAACTTCTGGTAGCTCGACCTAACTTCCTGGTAAACCTTTGGCTAACTTGTTGTAGCCTGGCTAACTTTGTGGTACTCTGGCTAACTTCCTGGTAGCCTCTCTAACTTTCTGGCGAACCGACTAACTTTCTAGTAGCCTGTCAAATTTGTGGTAGCCCGACTAACCTCCTTGTAAGCTGGTTAACTTTTGGTAGCTCGGCCTAATCACCTGTTAAACTTTTGGCCAACTTGTTGTAGCCTGGTTAACTTCCTGGTCGCCCAGCTGACTTCCTGGTAGCCTGGCTAAGCTTATGGTAGCCTGTCTAACTTTCTGGTAGCCCGACTAACCTTCTGGTAAGCTGGCTAACTTCTGGTAGCTCAGCCTAACCTCCTGGTAAACCTTTGGAAAACTTGTTGTAGCCTCGCTAAAACTTCTCGGTGGTCTGACTAAATTCCTTGGAGCACGTAACTTTTTATTAGCCCGGCTAACTTTCTGGGAGCATGGACTAACCGTGTGGTAGCCTCTTGGTAGACCGTTTTGCCTCATGAACTTGCAGTAATGATCTTCTCTTCATGTAATCCGGGATTTGTGTATGCTTATTTTTCCAATTTTGTTGTTGATACCGCAGCGTATATGTGACCGTTTATGTGAGTGCATTTGTGGTTTGGGGTTATTTCTGTGTTTGCATGTTGGCCCCCGTCAGCCACCGTACATCGGGCCCGGCTGAGAAGAAAGGTGTGTTCACAAATATTTGAAGCGGCACTTCACAAAGGACTGACTTGAGACTCTAAAATGTACTTTTTTTCCCGACAGTTCAGCGCGTACGACATGGCAACAATGCGACAATACGCACTTTTTCAATAAAAGCTCCAAACTTTTGAACAAAATACCCTTGAGAAGAAGAACTCGTGGGTTTAAGTCACTGACAAACGCATATTTGTCATGCATATTCATTCGAATGCGAGGCCAGCTGTGTGAAAGGCACCTTTTGAATGTCAAGCCTTCTTTCGCTCACTTCAACTTTTTGCTAAACTTTGGGAACATAATGGCACGGTGCGTCTGTTCTATGGCATATAAGTGACCCGGTAGACGGGGTGATGATTTAATTCCAAGCATAAAACTCTGCCTCCGCCCACGTTCCCGGACTCATTGCTAAATGTCAATTTGTTACGACAAATTAGAAAGAGTTGCTGCCGGTCATTTTCAATCATTTCACCCTTGTCACTCTCCAGTGTTGTTTTCTAATAACGTTTTGTTTTACCAGACAGGAACAAAAAGGACGGCTATCATGTTCATGCTTCACGTGACACTTTCTGCATCCAATTACTGGCAACAGAAGGGTGATTTTTTTTTTCTTTCCCCGGCGCTGCATTTGCATGGCGTGAGACAGACGATAGGGGTGTCAGTCATTAATCATGGCCCAATGAGGGCTGTCAGAGACTGTCATGCTCGTCAAACGTCTGCTCTCCAAACTCCCTCCAGTTATCAAGTTGAGATCTCTGACCCACCTGTGACGCCTGACAGAGCTGGAGGTGACCTCGCTGGTGACAGTGTTCTAGAAGTGTGTCCTTGTACCGTTTTAGTACAGCAATTGTTGTCCTTTGCAATTATCCACTGTTGAGGACTCTGAATTAGGCTGAACAAAATATGGTTTTAACTTGAGACATGATGACGCAAATAGAATAGGACAAAACAATGACTAAAAAACTGAGTCCTGATTTTTAAAAAAAAAGTGGGATTTTATCAAGAAAAAGTAGCAAACAAATTGTTGGGACAAAATCCAAGAACGACAGCTGAAAGGAAAACAAAACAAACTTTCAAAAATAATGGCCTCATTTTAGGACATTGTGTGTATATATATATATATATATATA
>NC_084734.1:20360300-20392800 GCF_033978785.1 Entelurus aequoreus
ATGGAGTTCGGCTGGTATTTGTGTTGGGGGTTTAGTCAGTCTGTCAACGATTGTGAATAGGGTTTTGGCCTTATTTGTGTTGCTGTTTATGATATTGGAGAAGAATGTTTCTCTAGCACTTTTAAGACTAAATTGTAGGCCTGGAGGCTCTCTTTATAGATGTCATGGTGAATATGAAGTTTTGTATTCCGCCAGATTCGTTCAGCCTTCCTGCACTCTCTTCTCTGGGCTGTTACAGCAGCAGATTTTCTCCAGGGTGCCTTTTGCTTGCCAGAAATCGTTTTAACTGTAACAGGTGCAATGATATCTATGATATTCACAATTTTGGAATTAAAGTTGCTTACAAGATCATCAGCATGACATGGGTTTAGAGGTGGTAGTGAGGAGATGGCGTTTTTAAAGAGGACATTAGCATGTTCATTTATGTACCGCTTTTTGACATTCTTTGATTCTGTTTGTGTGTCCGGAATTACAGAAATATTAAAGAAAACACAGAAATGATCAGACAATGAAGGATCAATCACAAGAACATCAGAAACATTGAGTCTTACGGCCTGAGGGAAGAAGCTGTTACAGAACCTGGAGGTTCTGCTACGGAGGCTGCGGAACCTCTTTCTAGAGTCCAGCAGTGAAAACAGTCCTTGGTGGGGGTGGAAGGAGTCTCTGCAGATTTTCTGAGCCCTGGTCAGGCAGCGGCTTTTTGCGATCTCCTGGATAGGAGGAAGAGGAGCCCTGATGATCTTTTCCGCCGTCCTCACCACTCTCTGGAGAGACTTCCAGTCTGAGGCACTACAGGCTCCAGTCCAGACTGAGATGCAGTTGGTCAGTAGGCTCTCTATAGTGCCTCTGTAGAATGTGGTGAGAATGGGGGGAGGGGGCTGTGCTCTTTTCATCCCACGCAAAAAGTGCATGCGATGCTGAGCTCTTTTTACAAGAGCTCTGGTGTGTAGGGACCAGGTCGTATTGTCATTTATCTGCACCCCAGGAACTTGGTGCTGTCTGTGAGGAAATCAAGCAGCCAGTTGCATAGGGAGGTCCTGAATCCAAGGGGGACCAGTTTGCTCACCAATGCTGCGGGATGATGGTGTTGAATGCTGAGCTGAAGTCCAGAAACAACATCCGCACGTGTGTGTCCTTTCCTTCCAGATGTTCTAAGCTCAGGTGGAGTGCAGAGGAGATGGCGTCCTCTGTGGAGCGGTTAGGGCGATAAGCAAACTGGTATGGGTCGAATGTCGGGGGGAAGTCTGGAGACAATGTATTCTCTAAGCACTTCATTACAGATGTTTTTTGAGATAAGGTAAACATCTGTTCAGTATTTTAACATAAAAGTGTTTGATTTTGAGGCAATAAAAGCCACAAAATGCAACGGGTCAATCAGACCCACAAACACTGGCTGAGTAACAACAATATGAACACCACACAAGGGTTAATTACTTTCAGACTTTACCTAAAACAATAACGTAGCAGCATCTCCTCATCAGGAAACAACAACAAGGCCAGAAATGCGAGTTTATTGACAGATATAAGTAATAACTTTACACTACTTTATATTAGAAATGGCAACAGCGAAGGATGGATGTCCCATAACAAGAAGATAGAGAAAAAGAAGAAACTTATCGACTGCGTTGACACGGACTACAAAGGCGGAGGCACACACTTTTCAGAACTTATGCAGATCCCAAATACAGACAACTTTCTTTTGCATAATATTGTGAAGCAAAACGGCAGATAATAGGTCTTACCTTATACACACACCATAATAATACTCATATGTTGAAGCACAGTACAATCCATCAAGCAGTGTGGCTTCTTAGCTTACCAAAGTCGTACTAAGAAATGTTGATAGATTTTTGAGTGTCGTGTGTAATGTTCTATATTCTCAATGGAACATATAAAATGTTGGTATTGTTTACTTAAGTCATATTGCCATCATAGTGCAGTCTACACGTATCTCTTATGTTTGTCTGCCATCTACTGGTCACACTTATCATTTCACCATGTACCAAATAAAATTGCTTTGAGGTCGGTAAGCAAAACCAGAATTATTCCGTACATTAAGCGCACCGGGTATAAGGCGCACTGTCGAGTTTTGAGGGAAAAAATGATTTTAAGTGCGCCTTACAGTCCGGAAAATACGGTAATAATAATCCATACAATATCACTTTAATACAAAACTCAACTTTGTTGTAGAAATCTGCTTCTGTGTCACTCCCTGACTTTCGCGTCTCAGGCTGGCTGCTGTAAACAAACTCCGGCCACTCTATATCTTGCCTCGTCTGCTTGCAGCTGCTGTGAATAGATCACCGTATTAACCCATATAGCACTCAAAAGTGCAGATTCCAACCATTGGAATACTCTCTATGGTTCAAGACTTAAGGTAATTTGAAAGATGCACTACACATCGTATTGGCGGCTCCAGTTTCATTGGTAGAGTTTTGAAGAAATAATTTAGAGACGTACGGCGGGTTGGGTGGAAATGCACATTTATTCTAAAAATACATCACAACTGTAGAGGGGGCGTGGTCTGCAGGCCTGCCGCGTAGCGGGGTGTGTAAGGACCGGCCTCGAAGCACAGCTGGCAGGTGATTGGATTACCCAGCTGGGAATGATCATCCAATCACCTGTCATGCTTATTAAAAGCAGCCGGGCCGAGACACCGTGGTGGGGAGTGGGAGTTCTGAGCAAACGCGCGCTGGACATGAACATACTGAAAAGTTGTGGAGCAGAGTGCTGTCCTGGCGTGTGCATACAAAATAAAATATTGTTCAACCCAGGCTTCCGAGAAGTGGTATCACAGTCAGGAGAACCCACAAGAGGGAAACCCTCACAACAATGTTCACTTTTTTTTAAACAGAGTCACTATTTATTACTCACTTAGACTTCATGAGAGCCAACAAATATAATAAAACATCACTTACTGTACAAAACCCAAAACCAGTAAAGTAGACACGTTGTGTAAATCATAAATAAAAACAGAATACAAAGATTGGCAAATCCTTTTCAACCTATATTCAATTGAATAGACTGCAAAGACAAGATACTTTACGTTCGAACTGGAAAACGTTATTTTTTGCAAATATTAGCTCATTTGGAATTTGATGCCTGCAACATGTTTCAAAAAAGCTGGCACAAGTGGCAAAAAAGACTGAGAAAGTTAAGGAATGCTCATCAAACCCTTTTTTGGAACATCCCACAGGTGAACAGGCTAATTGGGAACAGGTGGGTGCCATGATTGGGTATAAAAGCAGCTTCAGTCATTCACAAAAAAGGATGGGGCAAGGGTCACCACTTTGTGAACAAATGCCCGAGCAAATACGTCCTCAAACTTCTTCTATACAGGTGAGAGGCATGATTTATAATTTACAATAAACTTCAAGGGAGCAAGGAAGAGAAGAAACACCTTACCAGTCGATCATGTCAAAATTGTACACAAGCTTGTGAATAGTTTGTCTGCATTAGCGCTTATAATAACAATATCTCTAATACTTGGTTAATGTTCAAGTCACGAAATGTAAATGGAGTGTTGTTGGTGCTTTTTGCATGGTTATTTATTGGGTTTCATGGGCGGATTAGAGGACCTAACATTGGCTCTGCTCTAAACATACTTTTGCACATGGCTTTTCCTGCGTTCAAAATTGCGTGACGACCGCCTTCAGCTAACATATTGTTGGGTATTGTGGGCAAACATCACATGGAAAAAGATAAGACCTTCTGGAGGAAAGTTCTGCGGTCAGATGAAACAAAAATTGAACTGTTTGGCCACAAACAGCTCTTTTTATTACCAACTATGTAAATTCCTAGTTTGTGAACCCGTTCTCAAACAATGGCAATAAAACTATTCTGATTCTGATACTGATTCTGATTCAATATCCAGCAATATGTTTGGAGGAGAAAAGTTGAGGTCTTTAATCCCAGGAACACCAATCCCTACCGTCAGGCATGGTGGTGGTAGTATTTATGCTCTGGGCCTGTTTTGCTGCCAATGGAACTGGTGTTTTACAGAGAGTAAATGGGACAATGAAAAAGGAGGATTACCTCCAAATTCTTCAGGACAACCTAAAATTATCAGCCCGTCTTTGGGTCTTGGGTGCAGTTGGGTTTCCAACAGGACAATGACCCCAAACACACGTCAAAAGTGGTAAAGGAATGGCTAAATCAGAATAGAATTAAGGTTTTAAAATGGCCTTTTTATTTATTATACTGTGGAGAGGCGGGGCCGGCGAGCGAGCAGCGAGGCAGGGAACGCCGGAGCCTGGCCCAAGATGGCGGCGAGGAGGCGTGGACGGCGAGCATCGAGGCGGGGCGCGCCGGCAGCGACACCGCAATCGTGCCCAGGTGCGCGATCCGCACACCTGGGCACGATCATCCAATCTCCTCTCGCGGAAGAAAAGGGGCGCAGCAGAGAGAGACGGGAGAGAGACTGGAAGGAGCAAAAGGGAAGCTGACGCGGAGCGAGAGAGGAGAAGAGCCAGAGACAAACGACGAACGAGCGAGCGGAAGAAAAGGAGCTGAAAAGCGACTGAGGCTGTGAGGTTTTATTTGCAAAAATAAACAAACGTCAACTCTGCTCGAGATGTCTCCATTTGATGGTCCAGGGAACCCACAAGACGGCTTGAGTCTGTCACATATACATTATAAATGTAGCTGAACTGCACCAATTTTGTCAAGAGGAGTGGTCGAAAATTCAACCAGAAGCTTGTGGATGGCTACCAAAAGCGCCTTATTGCAATGAAACTTGCCAAGGGACAAAATATTAACATTGTTGTATGTATACTTTTGACCCAGCAGATTTGGTCACATTTTCAGTAGACCCCTAATCAATTCTTAAAAGAACCAAACTTCACTCTGTCACACAAAAATAAGAGCTGTAGAAATGATTGGAAACTCAAGACAGCCATGACATCATCAAAAATGATTCCCGGGCGCGGCCACCGCTGCTGCTCATTGCTCCCCTCACCTCCACGGGGGTGATCAAGGGTGATGGGTCATATGCAGAGAATCATTTTGCCACACCTGGTGTGTGTGTGACAATCATGGGTACTTTAACTTTAACTTTAATAATGTTCTTTACAAGTGTATGCAAAGTTTTGACCACAATTGTTAATAGTATCCGATATTGCAACAAATATTACAGTACATTATCATACTTTCCAAACATTTTTTTGTCTAAATAAAATGTAATACTTAAATATCTGCTTGACTTATGATTTTACAGCAAACTACCCATCAAATTATTAAAAATGACAATACATTATACGGCAGACCTGGGCATTGTACGGCCCGCGGGCCGCATCCGGCCCTTTGCGCATCCCTGTCCGGCCCGCGTGAGGCCAATCATAAATTACAAAATAAATTTCAAAAAGTATCTATGTCGAGTGTGCAATACAACGGTGCTGCTTTTGTTTTGAAAAGCGTTATTTGTATTACTTCCATGTGGACGTATGCGCGTGTGCGATTGTGAGTGAATTGAACGGCGCAATTACAAATTACAAAATAAAGTTTAAAAAACATCTATGTCGTGCGCGCAATACAACTGTGCTGCTTTTATTTTGAAATGTGTTATTTATGCCGTATGTCCGGGGGAACCTGTGAGTGAAGGTGCATAGAGACAAGTGATGAGACGCTAAAAAAAGAAAAGTTGATGAGGAATGGCGTGTTTCCAACAAGACATGGACTGCCAAGTATTTCTTTACATAAATTAATGGTAAAGCCGTGTGCTTAATGTGTGGTACACAGGTTGCTGTGTTTAAATATCATTTTAATCGCCACTACACGAAGAAACACGAGGGAAAATACCGGAATGTGTCTGATGAAGCGCGCGCAAGGGAGGCTGATGCGTTGATGGTAAAACTGCAAACCCAACAAGGACTTTGTGCCATATTTCACACCCCCGGAGATGCAGCCGTCAGGACAAGTTTCGTCATTTCTCACAAAAGCGCCAGAAAAAGTAAGGCGTTTTCTGACGGAGAGTTTATTAAGGAGTGCTTATTGGACTTTGTTGCGCTGATAATGCCCGGAGACATGGACTGTTTTTTGCTAACTTTGGATGAGAGCTCTGATGCAGTCAATTAAAGAGACAACCACAGGTAATGACTTGTTCACAGAGGTAAATGCATGTTGGGACAAGCTGGCAGGTGTGACAATCCAATCCACTTTATTTATATAGCACATTTAAACAACAAAATGTTTCCAAAGTGCTGCACAACAATATTACAAACAATATTCAAATATTATCCTTAGCTCCACCAATGACTGAATAAAAAGAAAAAACAATTACATATAAAACCAATATAAAAAACAATATAAAATAAATATGATTAAAAACTATTTTTAACAACATATGGTTGTCCAAATCTGATGGGGAAAAATGTTGGATAATGCAGGATAAAGTGACCATCAAAAGCAATCTGCTTTTGTATAAAGTTAAGTTAAGTTAAATTAAATTATTATTATTATTATTAATTATTATTATTATTATCATCATTATTATTTATCTTACGGTATATCAAAAATAATATTGAGCAAAATTGTAATGAAATATTGTCGTGTGGCCCTCCAGCAGTGCTCGGGTTGCTTATGCGGCCCCCGGTGAAAATTAATTGCCCACCCCTGTTATACGGTGTTCTTTACAGCATATTAATGTAAATTGTAAAAAAACTAAACAGTTTTGGCGTAAAAATTCTGGCACATGGTCAGGACATACTTGCCAACCTTAAGACCTCCAAATTCGAGAGATTGGGGGAGGGGGAGGGGGGTTGAGGTGGCCGGGGGGCGGGGCTAAGGGGTTAGGAGTATATTTATAGCTAGAATTCACTGAAATTGAAGTATTTCTTATATATATATATACAAATAAATACTTGAATTTCAGTGTTCATTTGTTTACACATATACACACACATGACACTCTACTCATTTGAAGGAGCATAGGTATGGGCAGCATCTGTGAAATTTAATTTGCAGGAAAGGAGTGAGTTTAGGGTTGAATTGTCCATCCTCGTTCTATTCTCTGTCACTATCTTTCTAACCATGCTGAACACCCTCTCTGATGATGCATTGCTGTGTGGCACGCACTAAAGTGCCTTCATCAAATGCACCAGAGTCTGGAATCTTCCATCTCTCCCTAGCATACCCCTTCCCCTTCGAGCTGTCCTGGATGAACTGAAATTCTTGTTTCCAATCATTTTGGAACTTGCAAGCGTACTTCTTCTTCTTACTCGTCGTCGCCATGACTGTCTCTTCTTCGTTCTTCTGCTTCGTCAATGTTATGTTTTTGGACATTACTACTTGCCGTAGTTTTGAAGCAATGCATGATGGGAATCGGGATGTTGTGTGTCAGTGTATTAACGTGCCGGTTGGAATAAACACACGCTGAGAAATAGCTCCGTGCCTGCCTACTTTATGGGTTATAGATAAACCTATGGATAACGGAGACATATATAATAGTCTTCTTCTTGTTGTGTGTGCAGTTGCGCACTGAGCTCCAAAAGCCGTAGATGTTATAACGTGACTGGGCCGGCACGCTGTTTATAAGGAGGAAAAGCGGACGTGACGACAGGCTGTCCTCACTCAGGTCCGGCTGGAAATCGGGAGAATGGTTGTCCCGGGAGATTTTCGGGAGAGGCACTGAAATCCGGGAGTCTCCCGGAAAATTCGGGAGGGTTGGCAAGTATGGGTCAGGATTGTACCACCTCTGCCTCAATCTGAGCCAGGAAAAACCCTGATGCATTTAAAAAATATTTAAAAAAAACATCCGTCTTCAAAATGATTGAAGACGATAGGCAAAGTTCCCCCCAAAGAGTGCAGTTCCCCTGTAAGCAAACATTTGCGTGGGAGTGAAAATCAACTGGCGAGCTACCCATGCTCTCAGAACTAACCCGCATTGTTGCTCGCAACCTAAAGCCCCAACAATTATCCGAGAGCGATGTGGTCTCCCATTAACGGCTGATAAAGTTACCGTTACCAAGCCAACAAAGTAATTTAATGTAAATCCAAGCAACGATGCTATTTTTTGCACTAAATATAAGCCAGCGCTTCACTTCCTGGGGGTCACAAAAAGGGATAGTTATGAACTAATTACATAGTTTGCTAGGAGAAACACATTTTGTAACGTGAACATTGCTTCTCTTTAATTGGCTGCGGCCTTAATTATGGCATTCATACATTTCACTTATAATTGTTGTCACTCACACCTTTTGACACCTTTCACTCACACACGCAGGGACGTGCACATGATTACATGATTATAGAGGGGCAGGGGCTCAAAGTCAGAAAAGGGCAGGAATTTTTTTTTTGGTCCTTTACATAATATGGAAATTAATGTAAAATAAATGTGCTAATAGGAAGCTAACTACTTAGCTGTGTGTCCTTTGTAGGTAAACGTGATTGCCATTTCTTTTGTGTCAACAAATTATTGTCATAATGAGTTAATTCACATTATTATAGGCTTGGAAGACATGAAAAGCAACAAAACACTGGTTTATTATTAGGCTATTTATTGTTAAAGATAAGCACTTTAATATTGAACATTTAACAGTGCAACATGAACTTTGAAAAAAAATACAAAAATAAATACCCAAATGGAAAAAACTTCAATGTGAAAATTTGTCATTCTTCCCTTAACTTGATGAAAACACCATCAAGTTGTAACTTATGGTCTTTCTCACTTAATGCTCAGACTAAACAACTGAAACGCAATACAGGGCCAAAAATATTGACCAGGGGCCAGTAGGGCTGTATCCTTTCTTGTTTTGGCATTGTGCTGCAGGAATAATCAACATGAATCAAGTTTAAATACAGATGGCAATATTCCTAACAGATAACCTACATCTTATATCCCCAGAATGCTGAAATTATTATTATTATTAATAATAATAATAATAATTATTATTAATAATAATAATAATAATAATTAGTATTATTATTATCATTATCATTATTCTTATTATTGTTATTATTATCATTATGATTATTATTATTTTGTTAACCCACACAGTAATAGCAAAGTCACAATAAACTTTATATCTAAAATTCTACTGTGAGAAAAATGTGATACGCCGTAAAGACAGTGCATTTTATTTTGAAAATTAACCCAGTGTTTTATTTTGTATTGTGTACTCTACTTCCTGTCCCGCACGATCCGCTCTGCTCTGTGTGGACTTGATGTGCCGTGCTCAATTGATGCGCCGTGCTCCGACGTCCGGCAAAAACAGAAGCTGACACATTGAATAATAGAATAATACAGCGTTTTTCTGAAATTTTACCCATATTAGATGCTGAATAAGTGGACGGCGACTAGACCATAACTCACAGGTTCAAGTTGCTCCACTGTCACGTCTCGGGCGCAGTTGGCTCTCTCTCCTCTCACTTACTCACTCACTCACCCTCTCTCTCTCTCTCTGGCTGAAGTGGCAGGCTCAAACAACCCGGTATTACAACAAAACGTGGAGTTTTTGTACCGCTGTTTTTTTTTACATTCCTGACAGTAATTTATTAATGTTGTTTAAACAAAACAAAACAAAAAACACACACAGGCAGAGGGCCCTTTTTAAGACGAGGCAAAAAAGGGCAGGGGCTCAAGCACCCATAGGGCCCTATGTGTGCACGTGCCTGCAACACACATTGTGAACATTACCAATTGAGGCAATCTGTTCAATGCCATATGTCCCGTGAATGTTTTGTAATCAACAAAAGAGACGGGAAAGGAGAGAAGTTGGTGACAGAGTTCATGTCGGAGTAAAATTTGCAAATGTCGCAGCGCAGGTAAGACTTTTGCTGATGAGATTAACGAGCTGTCAGATTGGATTGGGGGAGGGATACTGTAAATTGATCTCTCAACTTTGTTCTTCATTAGAAGGATCACTCCATCACATGAGGAAAAAGATTAAAAAAAGAATGTGTTGGGGGCGGGTGATTAAATTGTCTTCATTTACTTAACTGGCTGTTAATATATCAATTAGAGCGACTGGAGGCAGTGACACTGTAAGGTTAAAAATGGAAGTGGGGGGAAAATGAGTCCAACTGATTAACAGGAGGAAATGAAGACTTCGGTGCACACAGGAGACGTCGCTGACATCACCTCCTCCTCCTCACTCAATTTACAACTAAAAATGGCACAATTCTCTCCAGACGGTTAGTGTTACACACCCTTTGTGAACCAGTAAAGGTGTTCTCTGAAGCAAGTTATTTTTGCTCAAAAGTCATTTGTTTTCATCAAAGTCTCAAATTGTCTAACTTTCCAACGTCTGGATCGCAAGTGTGAGGAAAAAAACAAAAAACAAAAAACAATCATCACACCAGGCTTATTTTCCGTGTGTTATTTGTACCTCTTCCATACAATTAATCAAGTCGAGTGGTACCTCAACATAAGAGCGTTTTGAGATAAGAGCTGTCGTTTGGTAATGAGGTTTTAATTAGCAAGCAAAAATGTGAGTTTTAAGCATCGCTGCGATTAATTGGCGTAACGAATGTCACGGTGAAGCTTGTAAAATCCGACCGAAATCATCTGCTCGGACTCGCTATCACTAGCCCAGGCCTGGGCAATTATTTTCACTCGAGGGGCCAAATTTAGAGAAAAAAATGTGTCTGGGGGCCGGTATGTACACAAAAAAAAAGTACCAATGATTGTCACACACAGTAGCTGTGGTGATGGATTGTCGGCCCATTTCAGCTACCGTAGTCAGAGATACAAGTATTACTATGGTGTGTGTATAAGGACCGCAAAATGGCACCCATTAGCAGACATGTTATCTGGCGTTTTGTTTCACAATATTATGCAAAGGCAACTTGTCTTACCTTCTGGTACCTGGTGATGTGTGTTTGAGATCTGCATAAGTCTGAAAATGTGCGCATGTAGTCCATGCCGACAACGTAGTCGATAAGCTTCTTCTTTTTCACTATCTTCTTGCTATGGGACATTCACCCTCTGCCGTTGCCATTTCTTAGGATAGGATAGGATAGAACAGGATAGGACTTTATTGTCATTGCACAAGTACAAAGAAACTATGTTTTCAGGACAAACCCGTTCAAGATTAGACAAACAAACAGTCGCCCCGTAAAAGATAAGAAAAAGGTAAAACGCTGGGGAAGAAGATGAGTAAAACAATACAATCCAGACCGGGCTCCTAAGGGGGCCTGGTCTGGAGTGGGAAAAAACCTCCATGCCATGCACACATAAACATGTTACATTTAATCACGACAACTTGCAACAGAGGGGTGGGGAGTTGGAGCCCTGGAGGGCGACTGCTGCTCTGAAGCGCTGCCAGCCGTCCATCACCCTGAGGGGAATCAAGCAGTGGTGAAGGCGTGGGGTGGGGGAGGGGGTGTGTGTGTGTGTATATGCCCATTGTCTTGGGTGTGCCAATGTAATGTTCATAGGCTGAGGCCGTTCTGCATGCAAGCAAAAGTTTGACTCCAGGTGTCGTTGAGGAGGGAGGGTGGTCAAAAGTGTTCCTGTTGTTCACAGCGTCAAGGCCATTCGAAGGAGTCAAATCGTAGATTAGGGTGTTTGTTTTCCGCGAGCAGACATTACAATGACTTGTCTGTTCTATTCGTCAATGCTGGCCCTCATATTAAATTTTTCCTTTTCAGCAAGCTTCTCCATGATGTGATCCATCTTGCGATTCAGTTCAGAAATCACCACAGTCTGATCCCACAGCCTGGCCCAAACCTTCCATTGCAACGAACAGCCTTTGGGCTCCTTGAGTGGCTGCCATCGTCTTACGAATGTGACGATACACCAGAACAATGCCAAGCCCAATCAGCAGGTGCCCCGCGATCACGGTTCCAAATAGGTAGATGTCTTCCACATCATCGATGGAAAGGACTGAGAGGCACATGATTCTCCATTCATCCCAATAATCTCTCACGTACCCCGCAGCAATGGTTCCATCAGGGCAGCCAGGCTCCCCCGAACCTCTTTTCCTCGTCGAAAAGATGTTGTCAATTGCGTCGAGAGTCCAGCTGATCATTTCTATGTCTGATGTTTAGATTTGGAGGACAGAGCAAAGAAAGAGGCTTCAAAAAAGCTCAGACAAGACAAAACAAAGAGATCAAGCAGGGACTATGAAGTAGTTCAAAGTTCTAAGTTATATCTCGCTGTGGAAGCGCTAAAAACTTCTGGTGTAGTGGGTTTACATAATTCACCCACGGAACTTTAGTTATTAGAAAGTTCCGGTCGAGACGTTTTTCACGGGACACATTTCCGGCGTTCTTGTTGCACTAGTGAGCCAGGGATGAGGATATGCTGCTCCGTTGTTGATTTAATCATTAAAACAGTTAGCTCCATATTTTGACACTTCTTCCATTCCTGTCCTTGCACGCTACACCGCTACAACAAAGATGACAGGGAGAAGACGATGTCGAAGGTGAGCCACGTAAATAAGACCGCCCACAAAACGGCGCATCCTGAAGCGACTGTCAGAAAGCAACTTGAAGATGTTCTGTAAAACATAATCTATGCAACATGTTCACCAAAGAACCACCATTACATGTTATGTAGACCACAAAATAGTGTTTTCAATTTAGAAAAAAATAAATAAATAATTTGACTCCTTTAATGCGCCTTATAATCCGGTGCACTTTATATGTGAAAACTGATTGAAAATAGACCATTCGTCGGCAGTGCGCCTTATAATCCAGTGCTCCCTATGGTCCGGAAAATACAGTATATAAACAAGGAGAGTTTTTAACAGCCAAAATTAAATAAGCTGTGCTTCTTCTGACACCTTTTCGGACATGCTGTAAAGGCAAATGATATGAAATGATGTAATGTATCATATTATAAGTGTTGGTGTTCAAAATAAACTCAACTCGACATTTAGCCAGCAAGGGCTTTTTCATTTCCAGCCTTTCGCAGGCCACTTTAAATGACATGGTGAACTGATTTGACAGGCCACCTTCACAATGTGGGGTTCTTCGGCACACTTTGGCACTAACGAGACACTTCGGTCTCCTTAGACGCATCCATGCGTCTCGCTCATCTATGCAGACTGGACACTGGCAGAGAGTTGGTGAAGTCGACTCTCTTGGTTGCTTTGTTGGGTCTGCTCCTGTCTCTGGCCATACTTCCCCCCCACCCCAGCAGACGATGGCGTGGAACAGCGCAGAGGCCACCAAAGTGAATATGTTTGTTTGTTTTTTTTGTTATTGTTTTTACTTTTGTGGCTGTGTGTAGAAATGGCTGGTTGCATCAGCTTTGCTCTTTTAATGTCTTCAATCTCATTTTTGTTCTTTGATGTTTGATATTTCCCTCTTACACACATGTTTTTGTGTGCTATGGCTAAGAGTTTTTTTTTTTTTCCTTGGCCTCAGTCTGGACCCCCTCTCCAGAGGCCCAGGCATAGACTAATTTGTGTTTTCCATTACACTTTGACAAACTTGAATGATCCACAAAGAAAATTGTGCCAAAGTGATAAAAAAAAAAAAAGTAAGAAAAGTTGAGAATAATACCAAAAATAAAGTATTATGAAGGAATTCAAATGAGCTACTGTGATGTGCTGCCACTCTTTCAGGCACATCAAAGAATGAGAAGAAAGTTGAGGAATGCTCATCAAACACTTATTTGGAATATCCCAGAGGTGAACAGGCTAATTGGGAACAGGTGGATGCCATGATTGGGTATAAAACCAGCTTCCATGAAATGCTCAGTCATTCACAAGGTTCACCACTTTGTGAACAAATGCTTGAGCAAATTGTTTAAGAACACCATTTCTCAACCAGCTATTGCAAGGAATTTAGGGATTTCGCCATCTACAGTCCGTAATATCATCAAAAGGTTCAGAGAATCTGGAGAAATCAGCAAGGCTGAAAACCAACATTGAATACCCGTGACCTTCGATCCCTTAGGCCATACTGCTTCAAAAAGTGACATCAGTGTGTGAAGGATATCACCACATGGGCTCAGAATGTCATGATCTGTGGTCTGGATCATGCTTTTGTTATTTTCTGTTAGTTTTGGACTCTTTTAGATCTTGTTTGTGACACTTCTGAGTTTGGTTTGGTTGCCATGGCAGCTTATTGTTTTCACCTGCCTCTGGTGTTCGGGACGCTCACTTGTGTCTAATCAGAGGCACTATTTAAGCCTGATTTTGCAAGTCAGTCGGCTTGGCGTCATTGCTTGTTTCATGCAATACCATAGTTCATGCTGTTTGTTTACTTCATACCTTGCCAAGTAAGTCTTAGTTATTTCATGCCACAGTTTCATGAGGTCCATGTCTATAGTTTCATGTCCTAAGTTTTTGCCTTAGCTTCCGCGTGCGATAGGCACGCTTGCCTTCGGGTTGTTTTCCGTTTTGTACCTCGTTGAGTGTTAGTTGGAATTAAATCATGTTTTTACCTGCACGCCTTGTCCAGAGTAGTCCGTTTGCATCCCGAGGAAACAAACCTCGCAGCAAGCTGCGACCCCCCCGCCGTGACAGAATGACGCCATTCCGACTGACTGGCAAAAGCAGGCTTAATAGTGCCTCTGATTAGACACAGGTGAGCGTCCCGAACACCAGAGGCAGGTGAAAACAATAAGCTGCCATGGCAACCAAACCAAACTCAGAATGTCACAAATTATAAATGAATGATAAATGGGTTATACTTGTATAGCGCTTTTCTACCTTCAAGGTACTCAAAGCGCTTAGACAGTATTTCCACATTCACCCATTCACACACACATTCACACACTGATGGCGGGAGCTGCCATGCAAGGCGCTAACCAGCAGCCATCAGGAGCAAGGGTGAAGTGTCTTGCCCAAGGACACAACGGACGTGACTAGCATGGTAGAAGGTGGGGATTGAACCCCAGTAACCAGCAACACTCCGATTGCACTTCGCCACGCCGTCCCAGGAACTAAAAGAGTCCAAAATAATAGAAAATAACAAAAACATGATCCAGACCACAGAACATGACACAAAAAAACTTCAGAAAACCACTGTCAGTAAGTACAGTTTGCCGCTGCATCTGTAAGTGCGAGTTAAAACTCTACTATGCAAAGCGAAAGCCATTTATCAACAACACCCAGCAACGCCGCCGGCTTCGCTGGGCCCCAGCTCATCTAAGATGGACTGATGCAAAGTGGAAAAGTGTTCTGTGGTCTGATGAGTCCACAATTCAAATTCTTTTTGGAAACTGTGGACGTCGTGTCCTCCGGGACAAATAGGAAAATAACCATTCGGACTGTTCTAGGCGCAAAGTTCAAAAGCCAGAATCTGTGATGGTATGGGGATGTATTAGTGCCCAAGGCATGGGTAACTTACACATCTGTGAAGGCACCATTAATGCTGAAAGGTACATGCAGGTTTTGGAGCAACATATGTTGCCATCCAAGCAACGTTATCATGGACGCCCCTGCTTATTTCAGCAGTTTTTATTGTTTTTATTTACGATTTACACAACGTGCCAACTTCATTGATTTTGGGTTTTGTATTTCTGTTCGCCCATGAGTGAAAAAAGTGCGGTTCTGATGAGTAAACTATTCCAAAATCTTCGTTGCCGTGCCCTCACAGCACAACGTAACACATTAGTGTAATTACACTACTTTTATAGCTCTGCCAGCATCAGTGGCTTCAAGTGACAGAAAACACATGCGAGGCCTCCCTCTTCCTCCTCTGCCTTTTCTCATTACCATAAAGCCACTCACTCATGATAAGCATTAATGCGGGCGTCTTATTAAAATCCTATCAATACAACCCCTGCCAGTGCGCTAATGGTCAGGAATCCTTCTCAGTTAAACCTCGACTTTGCTCTCCACTGTGGACTAATGAGAGCCATCCCTCAGCATCTCCTTTTGGCTAAATCACCTTTATTTGTATCTGCCTCCGCGCCATGTCGGCAATTTATACAACTGGGGCAAGGAGAGGTACAATACGGAAGGGGGGAGGGGGATGTGCGGTGGCGGCGGGGTGTCAGAGAAAGGCCGCGCTGACTTGGCCATTTCGTTATTTTGTGACGCCGTTTGAGATGTTAATTGTTCGCCGTGGAAGCCCCGGCTGTAAAAGAGGCGCCCGCCAACTAAAGAGGCATTGTTGTGTGGAAAAGTTTATCTCTACTGTCGAGTCGCGGGAAGGGCGTGCTTGATACGGCGGCGCCACAGGAGTTTGCCCTTCTCCTCCAGGGATGAATTGAACGTTGCTCTATCAATCTGAGCATTTTACGGCTCGGGCCTCCCCGCCGTGAGAAATGTGGGGGAGTGTTTACTCGTTGTCCGCAGTCGAAGGCAAACAAGCGGAGGACGTTAATGACAGAGGCACTCATGCTATCCGTCTGGTGGTGACCGCGTGGAACACTCTTGCACGACTAATAAAACCTATATTGCACTGTAAAGTGTCCGTGCATTATCCATTTTGTTTGTTGTGCATAAAATTCAATTATCACCTTCCCACTTGTCCTGGATGATGGACGCAACTCATTAATTGAGGCAAAAAATACGCCTATGAAACATCAAAGCGAGTGTTTGCCATAGCCCTTTTTGTCGTGACCCCAGGATGCAGAGACGGCAGGCGAACGAGCAGATACAAATGTACAGCACAGGTGTCAAACTCAAAACCCCAGGTCTGGCCCGCGACATCATTTTGTCTGGCCCGCAAACACCTGGAAATTATATGTCTTAGACTTAGACTTAGACTTAGACTTCCTTTTTATTGTCATTCAGATTTGAACTTTACAGTACAGATAAGAACAACATTGTGTTGCATTAGCTCATGGTAGTGCAGGATAAAAGAGCAATAAGGTGCAGATATAAATAAATAAATTACTGTACAGATAAATATATTGTACTTTTGCATATGCATCCACGTTTATGGATGTATGTTACTTTATATTCCAGCGAGTTAATCCATTTTTCAATAAAGTGCTTAATATTTTCTCACTGGATGCAATACATTTTTTTCATTTAGAAAAAAAATACATGTACTGCTTGAAATTGCACGCCTTGTATTGCAAGAAATATTACAGTATATTATCATACTTTCCAAACATGTTTTGTCTGAATAAAAATAAACACTTCAATACTGCTTGACTTATGATTTTACAGCAAACTACCCATCAAATTATTAAAAATGGCAATACATTTGACGGTGTTCTTTACAGCAAATTACTGTAAATTGAAAAAAAACTAAAAAATGTTTGCGTTAAAATTCTGGTGCACGGTCAGGATTGTACCACCTCTGCCTCAAGCTGAGCCGGGAAAAACCCTGATGCATTTAAAAAAATATTTAAAAAACATTTTACGGTGTTCTTTACAGCACATTACTGTAAATTGAAAAAAAAAAAATGATTGAACTGCCAGTTTTTGACTGTAAAATATACAGTTGTTGTATTTAAATGGAAAGACGGTACATTTGTTTTTACGGTAGAAAAACTTGCAGCTAAGTTGCCAGAATAAAAAAAAAAATACTTGTACTGTTTTTCCATTAACAATATGATGTTGTAAAAACCAATGTCAATTTAACACAAAAATTCTGGCAACTAAGCTGCCAGCTTTTTCCGTAACCCCCCCCCCAAAAAAAACACCCAAAAAAAACAGTAGTAGTGTTTTTCCATTTACCGTAAAATGTAATGCCACAGCCGTCCTGGGGTAGACTGACGGAAGCATGGCTGCAGTGTGCGCCTACAGCCCTTCCGACCAAACTAATCGATAAATTACTCAATCTCCAAAATATTTGATAGCTGTGGCCCTAGTTACCGTATTTTTCCGACCGTAGGGCTTCCCGGAATATAAGGCGCATAAAAGGTGTCTGTGGAAGTTTCCTTCTACCGGGTTCCTCGGACCACCAATCACCGACATGACAGTTCAGTTCCAGGTTCACAATACTGTTTTATTTTCTCAAAAATGTCTTTCTGGTGCTTTTCAGCAATTGTCTCTCTCTTGCTCTCGCTCGTGCTCCAATTCCAACTCCCCTCTCTGCTGACTTTGAACAGAATGACAGGTGATTAGATAAGCAGGCCCAGGTGGGCCATCTACGCACCTGTCGCTGATCTCGAAGCCGGTCCTGGTACACCCCGCTTCGCTGCAGGTCCGCAGGCCACGCCCTCCTCCACAGTGTCATAATATAATTATTTTTTTTGTACATTTAAAACACTTCCTTGTGGTCTATATAACATGTGATGGTGGTTCTTTGGTCAAAATGTTGCATATATTATGTTTTACAGATCGTCTTCAGTCTCTTCAGGATGCGCCATTTTGTGGGCGGTGTTATTTACGTGGCTCACCTTCGACAGCGTCTTCTCCCCGCACTCTTTGTTGTACCGGTAGTTTTTAGCACTTCCATAGCGTGTATACTGACAGAAATAAGTTTGAATTTTACGCTACTTTGTATTACAAATGGCAACAGTGGAGGATGAATGCCTCATAACAAGAGGATAGAGAAAAATAAGTATCTTATTGACTAAAATGGCGGACGTGTGTAAATGTTCAGGACTTATGCAGATCCCAAACACACATCAGCATGTACCAATAGATAAGAAATGTTGGTTTTGCATTATAGATGAAAACAAAACACCGGATAGTATGTCTCTTAATAGGTGCCCTTTTGGGGTCATGATACACAAACCATAATAATACCCGTTTGTTGAAGCGCAGCACGTCTGACTATGGTAGCCGTAAAACGGCGACAATGCATCAAGCAGTGGAGCTTCGTAGCTTACCAAAGTCATACTAAAACATTTTGACAGATTTTCAAGCGCCGTGTATAATGTTCTCTATCAGGGGTCCCCAAACTACGGCCCGTAGTATACGGCCCGCCGCATCCAAAATCTGGCCCCTGGGAAGTGCCAAGTTCAATTTGTATTTTTATTTGTTTCCATCATTATTTTTCAATCTTTCCTTTCAAGCCCATGCATCAATCCATTTTCTACCGCTAGTTACACTTGGGGTCTGTCCGCATCTACAATTTCAATTACTGGATATATATATAAATATACATATATATATACAGTATATATATATATATATATATATATATACAGTATATATACATATATATATATACAGTATATATGCATATATATATATATATATATATATATATATATATATATATATATATATATATATATATATATATATATATATATATATATATATATATATATATATATATACATACAGTGTTGGGACTAACGCGTTACTATGTAACGCGTTACTGCAACGCCGTTAGTTTCGGCGGTAACTAGTAATCTATCGCGTTATTTTTTTATTTACAGTAACTCAGTTACCGTTACTGCATGATGCATTACTGCGTTATTTTACGTTATTTTTATGTAGTATCGGCTAGAAACTGAAGATCTGAGTGTGTTTTATTGGAGCGCTCCGGTGGAAAAGAAGAAGCATGCTTTCCCCCACCCACAGAAAGCACGCCTCCCCGCAGGGGAGACGTTCCTCCAGAGCCGTACTTCAGGTCTAACAACCTTCACTTTACCCGGAAGAGGGTCTTTACAGCTGAGGGTGAATGACGAGCCCGGCGGTTTGTTGCAACTTTGTGACTTTATTGCACGCAGCCATCCACCAAGCTAGAGCACCTACACGCACTCACTGTCGCCGCTCCCTCAGCTCTCTCCCCCACTCACTCACTGACGTCACTCACCTCTCATGCTGTCATATCTTAAAGGGCCACACACACACACACACACACACACACATACGCTACTCTCATAACAACTAACAAGACATCATGGCGAAGCCAGAAGTCGAGTTTTTTAACATGGAGACATTCTCAATACTTTTATTTTGTCGAGCACAAAGAAAATAACATTTTAGTTAAATGTAAGTTGTGTCTTGGATCAAAGATCCTATCTACTTAGAGTTAAAGTTAAAGTGCCATTATGTTGCAGCTATCTAAAATAGTTTTGTCAATTTTTTCTGGCCTGAAATAAATTGGCCCTTTGAAACATATCTTTGTTTTTGTGTGTTGTATGTAGAGCACATTGCTTTCTGAGTTCAGTGATGCAAATGAATGTCAAGTTGATCAACAGATTGTATTATTCTCCAGTGCAATAACAGTACTGAAATGAAGGCTAAAAGGGCATTAATGGGAGCCTTAAAAAAAGGGGGGAAAAAGAAGTAACTAAATAGTTACTTTTCACAGTAACACATTACTTTTTGGTGTAAGTAACTGAGTTAGTAACTGACTTACTTTTTAAATAAAGTAACTAGTAATTGTAACTAGTTACTAGTTTTCAGTAACGAACCCAACACTGTATACATATATATATATATATATATATATATATATATATATATATATATATATATATATATATATATATATATAAATATACATTTAAAAAAAAAAATATATATATATATATATATATATATATATATATATATATATATATATATATATATATATATATATATATATATATATATATATATATCGGCAGTAAGTCGGACACGTTTCCAGAGAGGGTTGGACTCCGCCAAGGCTGCCCTTTGTCACCGATTCTGTTCATAACTTTTATGGACAGAATTTCTAGGCGCAGTCAAAGCGTTGAGGAGATCTGGTTTGGTGGCTGCAGGATTAGGTCTCTGCTTTTTGCAGATGATGTGGTCCTGATGGCTTCATCTGGCCAGGATCTTCAGCTCTCGCTGGATCGGTTGGCAGCTGAGTGTGAAGCGACTGGGATGAGAATCAGCACCTCCAAGTCAGAGTCCATGGTTCTCGCCCGGAAAAGGGTGGAGTGCCATCTCCGGGTTGCGGGGGAGACCCTGCCCCAAGTGGAGGAGTTCAAGTACCTCGGAGTCTTGTTCACGAGTGAGGGAAGAGTGGATTGTGAGATCGACAGGCGGATCGGTGCGGCGTCTTCAGTAATGCGGACGCTGTATCGATCCGTTGTGGTGAAGAAGGAGCTGAGCCGGAAGGCAAAGCTCTCAATTTACCGGTCGATCTACGTTCCCATCCTCACCTATGGTCATGAGCTTTGGGTTATGACCGAAAGGACAAGATCACGGGTACAAGCGGCCGGAATGAGTTTCCTCCGCCGGGTGGCGGGGCTCTGCCATCCGGGGGGAGCTCAAAGTAAAGCCGCTGCTCCTCCACATCGAGAGGAGCCAGATGAGGTGGTTCGGGCATCTGGTCAGGATGCCACCCGAACACCTCCCTAGGGAGGTGTTTAGGGCACGTCCGACCGGTAGGAGGCCACGGGGAAGACCCAGGACACGTTGGGAAGACTATGTCTCCCAGCTGGCCTGGGAACGCCTCGGGATCCCCCGGGAGGAGCTGGACAAAGTGGCTGGGGAGAGGGAAGTCCGGGCTTCCCTGCTTAAGCTGCTGCCCCCGCGACCCGACCTCGGATAAGTGGAAGAAGATGGATGGACGGATATATATATATATATCCAGTAATTGAAATTGTAGATGCGGACAGACCCCAAGAGTAACTAGCGGTAGAAAATGGATTGATGCATGGCCTTGAAAGGAAAGATTAAAAAATAATGATAGAAACAAATAATAATACAAATTTAACTTGGCACATATATATATATATGTGTATGTGTATATATATACACTACCGTTCAAAAGTTTGGGGTCACATTGAAATGTCTTTATTTTTGAAGGAAAAGCACTGTACTTTTCAATGAAGATAACTTTAAACTTGTCTTAACTTTAAAGAAATACACTCTATACATTGCTAATGTGGTAAATGACTATTCTAGCTGCAAAGGTCTGGTTTTTGGTGCAATATCTACATACATGTATAGAGGCCCATTTCCAGAAACTATCACTCCAGTATTCTAATGGTACAATGTGTTTGCTCATGGGCTCAGAAGGCTAATTGATGATTAGAAAACCCTTGTGCAATCATGTTCACACATCTGAAAACAGTTTAGCTCGTTACAGAAGCTACAAAACTGACCTTCCTTTGAGCAGATTGAGTTTCTGGAGCATCACATTTGTGGTGTCAATTAAACGCTCAAAATGGCCAGAAAAAGAGAACTTTCATCTGAAACTCGACAGTCTATTCTTGTTCTTAGAAATGAAGGCTATTCCACAAAATTGTTTGGGTGACCCCAAACTTTTGAACGGTAGTGTATACTGTCGATTTTTGAGAAAAATTACAAAAAAATTCAAATACATATAATACTCTCATCATAATACACAATATACATTTGTGTTTTATATACTTAAAGGCCTACTGAAACCTACTACTACCGACCACGCAGTCTGATAGTTTATATATCAATGATGAAATCTTAACATTGCAACACATGCCTATACGGCCGGGATAACTTATAAAGTGACATTTAAAACTTCCCGGGAAATATCCGGCTGAAACGTCGCGTATGATGACGTATGCGCGTGACGAAGTCAGAGTAACGGAAGTTATGGTACCCGTAGAATCCTATACAAAAAGCTCTGTTTTCATTTCATAATTCCACAGTATTCTGGACATCTTTTGCAATTTGTTTAATGAACAATGAAGGCTGCAAAGAAGACCGTTGTAGGTGGGATCGGTGTATTAGCAGCGGACTACAGCAACACAACCAGGAGGACTTTGTTGGAGCGCTAGCCGCGCTAGCCGCCGACCTCACCTTGACTTCCTACGTCTCCGAGCCGCCAAACGCATCGGGTGAAGTCCTTCATCCTTCTGCCGATCGCTGGAACGCAGGTGAGCACGGGTGTTGATGAGTAGATGAGGGCTGGCTGGCGTAGGTGGAGAGCTAATTTCTTTAGCATAGCTCTGTGAGGTCCCGTTGCTAAGTTGCTAAGTTAGCTTCAATGGCGTCGTTAGCACAGCATTGTTAACCTTCGCCAGCCTGGAAAGCATTAACCGTGTATTTACATGTCCACGGTTTAATATTATTGTTGATTTTCTATTTATCCTTCCAGTCAGGGGTTTATTTTTTTGTTTCTATATGCAGTTAAAGCATGATGCTATCACGTTAGCTCGTAGCTAAAGCATTTCGCCGATGTATTGTCGTGGAGATAAAAGGCACTGAATGTCCATTTCGCGTTCTCGACTCTCATTTTCAAGAGGATATAATATCCGAGGTGGTTTAAAATAAAAATCCGTGATCCACAATAAAAAAAGGAGAGTGTGGAATCCAATGAGCCAGCTTGCACCTAAGTTACGGTCAGAGCGAAAAAAGATACGTCCATCACTGTCTCTCAAGTCCTTCACTGTAACGTTCCTCATCTACGAATCTTTCATCCTTGCTCAAATTAATGGGGTAATCATCACTTCCTCGGTCCGAATCTCTCTCGCTCCATTGTAAACAATGGGGAATTGTGAGGAATACTAGCTCCTGTGACGTCACGCTACTTCCGGTACAGGCAAGGCTTTTTTTTATCAGCGAGCAAAAGTTGCGAACTTTATCGTAGATTTTCTCTACTAAATCCTTTCAGCAAAAATATGGCAATATCGCGAAATGATCAAGTATGACACATAGAATGGATCTGCTATTCCCGTTTAAATAAAAAAAAATCATTTCAGTAGGCCTTTAATTGCAAATCTAAATTTAAATATGTATGTCTTGGATTTTGCTGCATTATAAAACTGAATTTAAAAAAAAAAAAAAAAAGTCCCAATATATGGAACCCATACATCTGCTAAAAAAATATTTTTCTTTTTGACCTAAATCCTAAATCTTTGCAATTTTGCTACGGTATTGTTTTGAATTGCATATCACTTGAAACCAATTAACCAAATGTGGAGGACACTAAATTATTACAACCCATTTATTAATACTCACTTTATAATTAGATGTGTGCTGTGCTTTAAAGACGGCAAGTGTGGTGCAAGATATTCCTTTTGATACAACATCCATGCTGAGGGAAACACATCTACACCGTGAAGAGCTTTATTATGCAATATGTTATGTGGATATCATATTAGTGTGACTCAGTGCTCAAATAGTCTCGAGAAAATCTTATATAAGGCCCATGATAACCATTTGCTTAATAAAAGGGATATTTATATTTGACACATAATTGCCCAAAAACGCAATTACATTCAATATTTAATTTAGTAACATTGATATGGTAGAGCCTGGCCCAGCTATAGGGATGGGTACGGAAACACAGTTCCATAATGGAATTGGTGCCGGCATAAACTGTCATGATCCATTGCCCGGGTCATGTTTGGTATAGTTTGGTATTTCCTTAGTTGTTGGTTATTTCTGTTTCAGCACCCTTGTTTGTGTTCTTAGTTGCCATGGGTGCTGATTTTTGTCACCTGCCTCTGATTAGTGGTTGGGACGCTCGCATGCTCCTGGTCACTAATCAGAGAGCTATTTATTCCTGCCTCGCGCCATACTCTGCCTGGCAGTCTTGTTCGCAACATTCACGTTGGGGATTTATTTCCTTGAGTTTAGAACGACTAGTTTCTTGCTCTGTTGTTGGCTCGTCTATTGCTAAGCTTTGCCGTAGCTGCACGTTTTCCTTTTTTTGTATCTTTTGCTTTATTACCCAAAACCAGTGAAGTTGGCATGTTGTGTAATTTTTAAATAAAAGCAGAATAAAATGATTTGCAAATCATTTTCAACTTATATTCAATTGAATAGACTGCAAAGACAAGATTTTTAATGTTCAAACTGAGAAACATTTTTTTGAGCAAATATTCATTAACTTAAAATTTAATGGCAGCAACACTTTGCAAAAAAGTTGGCACAGGGGCATTTTTACCACTGTGTTACATGGCCTTTCCTTTTAAAAACAGTCAGTAAACGTTTGGGAACTGAGAAGACCAATTTTTGAAGCTTGATGTACAGCTTAAGTTGTTCAACAGTCCGGGGTCACTGTTGTGGTATTTTAGGCTTCATATTGCGCCACACATGGAAGACAGGTCTAAAATACAGGCAGGCCAGTCTCGTACCCGCACTCTTTTACTATGAAGCTTCACTGTTGTAACACGTGGCTTGGCATTGTCTTGCTGAAATAAGCAGGGGCGTCCATGATAACGTTGCTTGGATGACAACATATGTTGCGCCAAAACCTGTATGTACCTTTTAGCATTAATGGTGCCTTCACAGATGTGTAAGTTACCCATACCTTGGGCACTAATACACCACCGTACCATCATAGATGCTTGCTTTTGAACTTTGCGCCTATATCAATCCAGATGGTTCTTTTCCTCTTTGTTCCGGAGAACACGATGTCCACAGTTTCCAAAAACAATTTGAAATGTGGACTCGTCAGACCACTGAACACTTTTCCACTTTGCATCTGTCCCCATTAGATGAGCTAGGGCACAGCGAAGCCAGCTGCGTTTCTGGGTGTTGTTGATGAATGGCTTTGGCTTTGCATAGTAGAGTTTTAACTTGCACTTACAGATGTAGCGACACACTGTAGTTACTGACAGTGGTTTTCTGAAGTGTTCCTGAGCCCATGTGGTGATATCCTTTACTCACTGATGCTTTTTGATGCAGTACCGCCTGAGGGATCCAAGCTCACAGGCATTCAATGTTACTTGCAGTGATTTCTCCAGATTCTCTGAACCTTTTGATGATATTACGGACCGTATTTTGTTTTTATTTACGATTTACATAACGTGCCAACTTCACTGGTTTTGGGGTTGTAAAACACATCGGGCTTTTCTTGTTGCACTCAAAGAACAATTTACAATTGTCTATATTACATATAGCCTGCCATAATCTAGGGTTAGGTTAGAATAGAATAGAAAGCTTTATTGACATTATAATAAATGCTTTACGGTTTATGGTTGTCACTCTTCGTTTGGCTTTAAGACAAATAAAATCAATAGTAAATACTAAAAACAATACAGCTAAAAGAACACAGATGGCACATGTAGCAGGTAAAACACACATTGTTAAGGAAAAAAAACCACAAATTGTAGCAATTTCTTCCAAAATTAAGTCATTTCACTTGCATTGGTTTGTGCTACGTGGGCGGTTTTGACTCCGCTATAGACAAATGGACAAGCCAAACAGCTGTGTGCACAGCAGGGGGAGCTAGTTAATTACATTACATTTAAACTAATTGTGCAGGTCTGTATGATTGTTATTTAAATCTTGTCCTCAGTTTGAAGCAAAGGTGGCAATACTTTAATGCCACTTTTGTCAAGGCTTGTTTTAAAGCAGCACTTCTGTGTTTAAAGCGTCACCTTGATCAATAGTTTTGAAGCCCAAATGTCTACATATTGCGCTTCACGCACCCTCATTATTAACTATCATAATTGCCTTTGCCATTTTTACTCTCCTCGCGAGTTCTGCTTGTGCGCGCTGTGTGTGTGTGATAAAAAAAAAATAAAGTACCGGTATTTTTCAAAAGCATTATAGTATCATTTTTAAATTAGTACCGCAGTACTTTATTAGTACTGGTACACCGTACAACCTTAGTACATCCAATTTTATAAATTGCCCACGCTGTTAAGCCCGAGGTATTTAGATCTTAGTAAATCAAGCCCTAAGGTTGTAAATCAAGGTTCACTGTAAAACACAAGCAAGTTGTTGTTTTTGTGCATATACTTTGCGTTTTGTATTGTTGCTTGTTTTCCTGCACAATTAAATGACATTGTATTTCTTAATGTAGAACATATTACTTAGGTAGTATAGTGTATGTACATTGTTTTATTGTAAGATCGTAAGATAGCATGAATTTAAAGCTTGGTCACAGAATTTGTTAGGGGATTATGCCATTAGGGAAGACGCCCTTAGGTAGCTCCAGGTCCAGATGTCAAACATTGTGGAACTTAAAGCAATACAGGGTTTGGATTTTAGGAGAAATTATAAACAAATTAGCAACATATGGTCGGAGCCCCCACCTCTAGGAGTAGAGATCAGGGGTCAGAGGTCACCCGACTCAATTGGTCAGAGTGACAATGCACGGATGTTATCTGCATTTGTACAAACAAACTGGGCTTTGTCCAGACTGGCCGGCTCCAAGACTTGGACGATAAAGAGTATGAAACTGCCTGAAAGGTATATAAGGAAAAGTCTAACACCACCTCCGGGTTTGCTGCAGCACCTGTAATTGTGAGGACTCGCTAGATCAAATAAAAGCCTTTTTGTTCAACGATTCCTCACCGGCGCCATATTTGGTCCATTCACACCACAAAGTCGTCCTCAGGTCCAGACGAGAAAGACAAGACCAGCAATATACAACAATAGTGTTTTATTTATAGTACTGAAATATTTAAATTACTAACCTGAATGACCCAACATTTACCTTTAAAAAAAGACAAAAAATACAAATAAAAAAAAATAAAAATAAAAATAATATATATATATATATATATATATATATATATATATATATATATATATATATGTTTTTCAATTGGTCAGAGTGACAACGCACGGATGTTATCTGCATTTACACAAACAAACTGGGCTTTGTCCAGACTGGCCGGCTAAGACCAGGACAATAAATAGTATGAGACTGCCTGGAAGGTATAAGGACAAGTCCCCCCAACAGAGAGAGAGAGCTTTCCAATTGGCTAACACCTCCTCCGGATTTGCTGCAGCACCTGTACTTGTAAGGACTCGCTTGATCAAATAAAAGTCTTTTGTTCAACGATTCCTCACCGGCACCATCTTTGGTCCATTCACACCACCAAGTCATCCTCAGGTCCAGACAAGAATGACAAGACCAGCAATATACAATTACGGTACTGAATTATTAAAATTACTAGCCTGAATGTCACAACATTTTCCTTTTTTAAAAACTAAATATGTATGTTTTCCATAGTACCGATTTTGGTACTAGTATTGGCTGAAATGCAAACAATTCCCATCCTTAATCCCGGAAAATAACGAGTCACACTCACATTCACATTTTTTGACAATTTTCATTCTCCATGTGATGTTCATACATCACACCCTGCAACATGTATTCCTTACTGCTTCATTAAGCAAAGATCCCAAATGCGGAAGTTTGATGCGACTCGCCTTTGAGCGCAAAAACATAAAGGAGTCTTTCACCGGCGAAATGTGATGAGAGGAGATGTCTTCTGTCAATACGACTGCAAAGAGCTGCTGCGTACACTCGATAACGCTTCTGGCTGTGCAGCAAAAGGTAACCAAGGACAGGCAGAGGCATTTAATATTTATGACAAATGTCAAATCACCACATTCACCAATTTATTAGTACCTATATGGGCTTACATCTCCTAAGAGTGAGAATGTATGTGCAGTATTTTTTGATACACTTGCAATAACCAACACCAAACAAGGCCAATAACAGTTTTTATGTCATAGCCATCGTAATCATAGTCAGTCTGGGAGGCGCTTCAGCCTAAACCGCGGGAGAGGCCTACCCGCCTGCCAAGAGTGCCGCTAATATAAATGCACTTTGAAGAATGGAGGGGATGGCATGTTCCTGGATGGCTGCCAGCTACACATCTCAGACTCCAGAATAGAAAAAAAAAAAAAAAAAAATCAGAGCCAGGCTGACTCAGAGAGCAACGCTGTCCTCCTAGCATTCTTTCTCCGTGGACTTGTTTGTAAAGTGTAATGAGTGCTCGGGAGTCTGTGATGCATTATGCAAAAGGTACAGACAAATCTCACATCAAAAAAGGGCCATTGTAAACCTCAGTGCGAGATGTCATCCGTATAATGCACTGGGGGGCAGCATTGCAGTGTACGGTGGAGGAGCTTTAAATGTATGCACGTAGACTTAAATTAGCATGTCGGTTGACAGCTGCAGCAATATTAAGACTCTATCCGTCAAAACACAACAAGGACCGCGGATGTGCAGCCACGAGGAAGGAGGGGATGTAAAAAAGAAAAATACACGGCGCTGACATTGTGATCCGTCTAACTGAGGTGTGCCACTAAGTAGCTTGTCCTCGGCATGCTAGAATATGCTTCATTACCGCATAGCAAGTAGGCGAGAATCTGAGAGGCTGCCAGCCAGGCAAGCAGCGGCTCTCATTAACAAATAAGCAGCAAAAGTGCACGCTTGTGATGGCAAGCTGACGATTGTTTGCATGAGATGCACCGACACATATTTAGCACATGGAGTAAGTGGATTACGACAAAGGAGAGTTTTTTTTTTGGTGCTACGGATTTCACCCGTGTCCTTGCTCCTTCCCCTCCTGTGATCTAATGGAATTACAGCCTGGGTTGCGGTGACACCTCCACGGATTTGCCCCTGATCGCTGAAAAGAAAACGTAACGTGATTATTCAGGCTACGGTTCCTGTAAGATTTAAAAAAAACACCGCAGGGCAGAAGAAACACTATGCGGAAGGACGAGGGAAAATGGCACACAATGAGCTTTATCGCCCCTAAAAGTGACATGCCTATCCCTGGATGGATTCTCGGGGAGCGCTGCATGCAGATGAGAGCGCCGTGAATGTGTCCTCAGAGTGTCTTTGCGCTCAGTAAATGTCACACCAGTAGGATATATATGGCAGCCGTGCGGCGCCGACGCGCAAACAGTCAAAAGTTTACTGGACATTGGTGACAAATGGAGAGGAATTGCCACAAATGTCAAAAACTCCTATGAGGTCATTTCATTCATCAGCATGAAGTACCTTGTTCTGGTGTAATGGTACATAGATGGACACATTTCACATTTTAATCATCATGGTACCAAATCCCGGTACTTGAGAAGCTATACTGGTACTCAACTGCAACAATTTCCGGTACTTTGAGTGTGTTCAAATGTGTTGATAAAAGTTACTGTATTTTCCGCACTATAGGGCGCACTCAAAATCCTTATGTACGGAATAATTCTGACTTTGCTTACCGACCTCGAATCAATTTTATTTGGTACTTGGAGTAATGATAAGTGTGACTAGTAGATGGCAGTCAAACATAAGAGATACGTGTAGACTGTAATGTGATGGCAAGATGACTCAAGTAAACAACCCCATTTTATATGTTCCATTGAAAATATAGAACATCACACAAGGGGCTCAAAAATCTATCAAAATGTTTTAGTACGACTTTGGTACGCTACGAAGCCGCACCACTTGATGGATTGTCGGCGCATTAAACATACACGTATTATTATGGTGTGTGTATAAGGTAAGACCTTATCTGGTGTTTCGTTTCGCAATATTATGCAAAAGCCACTTATCTTAGATTCTAGTACCTGCTGATCTACATTTTGGATCTGCATAAATCCTAAAAATTGTGCGCTTCCGCCTTGTAGTCTGTGCCGACACCGTAGTCGATAAGCTTCATCTCTTTCTCTATCTTCTCGTTATGGGACATTCACCCTCCGCTGTTGCCATTTATAATATAAAGTAGTGTAACGTTCTTACTTATATCTGTCAGTAAACTCGCCCCTTAAATATACCGGTGTAGTGAGTTTACATTATTTACCCAAGGAACTTTAGTTATTACAGAGTTCCGGTCGGACGGTTTTTCACGCCACACATTGTTGTTGTTTCCGGATGAGGTGATGATGCTCCGTTATTGATTTAAGTAAAGTCTGAATGTCATTAAAGCAGTTAGCTCCATCTTTTGACACTTCTTCCACACCTGTCCGTGCAGGCTACACTGCTACAACAAAGATGACGGGGAGAAGACGCTGCCGAAGGTGGGCCACGTAAATAAGACTGCCCACAAAACGGTGCATGTTATGTAGACCACAAGGAAGTGTGTTCCATTTAGAAAAAAAAAAAAAAAAAAATATGACTCCTTTATTGCGCCCTATAATCTGGTGCGCCTTATATATGAACAATTTCAAGAATAGACCATCCATCAGCCGTGCGCCTTATAATCCGGTGCACCCTATGGTCCGGAAAATACATTATGTGTTTACTACCAACATTTTTTTTTTTTATTCAACATATAACACTGAGTTGTGCTGTCCATTTATCTCGTTTTTGAGACTTCTGTCTCATTTGCAGGTGCTGTACTTTCCTGTAAAATGCAGTGGCAATTCCAAAACATTTGAAGAGACTTTGGTGTGTTGCCAACCTAGGAAGTAGTATTTGCCATTAGGTTGTAAGTGCAACCCAGGTGGTTCATCCTCTGCCTTTCATCCCATTCCGCATGGGGACCCGACCTGGCTATCTCAGCAGCCAGGACACTCTTGAAGTTGTCCGGGGGTGAGGTTTTACTAACGTGGCCGGAACCCTCTAATAACTAAAGTTCTGTGGGTGAATTATGTAAACCCACTACAGTTTTTAGCACTTTGATAGCTAGTCTACTGACAGATATAAGTAAGAACTTTACGTTACTTTATATTAGAAATGGCAACGGCGGAAGATGAATGCCAAATAAGAAGATAGAGAAAAAGAATAAACTTATCGGACTACAATGGCAGATACCCGCACATTTTCAGGACTTATGGAGATCCCAAATACACATCAGCAGGTACCAGAAGGTAAGAAAAGTTGGTTTTGCATAATATTGCGAAACAAAATGCCAGGTAATATGTCTGCTAATAGGTGCCATTTTGGGGTCCTTATACACGCACCATAGTAATACTCGTATGTTTATTGCGCCGACAACCCATCAAGCTATGCGGCTTCATAGCTTACCGAAGTGGGACTGAAAACATTGACAGATTTTTGAGCGCCGTGTGTAATGTTCTATATTCTCAATGGAACATTTAAAGTTTTGGTGTTGTTTACTGGCTTCATCTTGCAGTTTACATGTATCTCTTATGCATGACTGCCATCTACTGATCACACTTATCATTACACCATGTACCAAATAAAATAGATTTGAGGTTGGTAAGCACAACCAGAATCATGCCGTACATTAGGCGCACTAGGTTATAAGGCACACTGACAATTTTTGAGAACATGAAAGGATTTTAAGTGTGCCTTATAGTCTGAAAAATACGGTACTAGTTCTCGGGACGCAGTTCTAAGAACTACCACACACGGATATAGTTATAGGAACTACCCTCCCCATCCACACACGGATATAGTTATAGGAACTACCCTCCCCATAGGGACTTTTCCTTTTCACGTTGGCACATGACTGGGGATGCTAGGGACCTCGGTAAGCAGTGTTGGTTTAGTTACTGAAAACCAGTAACTAGTTACAGTTACTAGTTACTTTATTTCAAAAGTAACGCAGTTACTAACTCAGTTACTTACACCAAAAAGTAATGCGTTACTGTGAAAAGTAACTATTTAGTTACTTCTTTTTTTCCCCTTTTTTTAAGGCTCCCATTAATGCCCTTTTAGCCTCCATGTCAGTACTGTTATTGCACTGGAGAATAATACAATCTGATGATCAACTTGACATGCATTTGCATCACTGAACTCTGCTAAGCAATGTGGTCTACATACAACACACAAACTCTGCTAAGCATAGTGGTCTACATACAACACACAAAGACAAAGATATGTTTCAAAGGGCCAATTTATTTCAGGCCAGAACAAATTGACAAAAACTATTTTAAATAGCTGCAACATAATGGCACTTTAACTTTAACTTTAAGTAGATAGGATCTTTGATCCAAGACACAACTTACATGTAACTAAAATGTTATTTTTTTTGTGCTCGACAAAAGAAAAGTATTGAGAATGTCTCCATGTTAAAAAAACTCGACTTCTGGCTTCGCCATGATGTCTTGTTAGTTGTTATGAGAGTAGCGTATGTGTGTGTGTGGCCCTTTAAGATATGACGGCATGTGAGGTGAGTGAC